>NW_028249845.1:0-65450 GCF_964263255.1 Lissotriton vulgaris | reverse complement strand
GTTTCCCTTGCAACTTTTTGATAGATGCAGTATTAAAAGATAAGGGGATGGAATTGAATAGGAAAGTAAGTTTAGGAAGCATGATCATCTTAATTAGATTGACCCTCCCAAAGATGTTTAAGGGGAGTGATGACCATCTTTGCAGTAGAGCACAAACCTCCTTAGATACCTTATCCATGTTAGTTTTAGTGATGTCCTCCATTTTATGGGTCAAAAGGACCCCCAGGTACCTCATTTTTAACTTGGCTCCCACGGTACTAACCTCCTGGTTCCACTCCATGATTTCGGTTTTATCTTTATTAATGGAATAACCGGAGACCTCCCTGAATTCTTCAGCTAAAGCTATCATTCTGGGCAAGGCGACCCCTGGGTTTGAAGTGAACATAAGAAGGTCATCTGCATATATTGCAAATTTTAATTCTAAATCAGAAATCCTAAAGGGTTTAAATGCTAAATCAGATCTGAGTAAACAAACAAAGGGCTCAATATACAAATCAAACAATAAAGGTGACAGCGGACAGCCCTGCCTGGTCCCACGAGCAATTTGTACCCAGTTGGTTAAGAGACCGTTGATTAATATCTTTGCCCGTGGGGAGCAGTAAAGAGACCTCATAGCAGTTATGAACTTGTTTGGAAAGCCAAAGGCATCCAGAACCCTTCATAAATATGGCCAATCTACCTGATCAAACGCCTTGGCGGCGTCCACTGCCGCCAGGGTCAAAGGAAGCCTCTTGCTGCTGGCGAGATCTATCGCTGCGATAACCTGAAATGTCAGTTCATTTAGTTGTCTATCTGGGATGAAGCCCCTTTGATCCTGATGGATGATTGTCTTTACCGTTTTGGCCAGTCTGACTGCGAGCACGCCGGCAAAAACCTTGTAGTCTGTATTTAACAGCGAGACTGGCCTATAGGATTCGATCTATAGTGGATCCTTATTTGGTTTCAGGATTAAGGTTACAGTAGCCTCTGCCCATGAATCGGGAGCATAAACCCCCCCCCTGCAAAGATTTTATTGCACAGACTTGTAAGGACAGGCACTATTTGGTCTATAATTATCCTATAAATTTCCACAGGGAGACCGTCGGGCCCAGCTGCCTTGCCATTAGCCATTCTAATCAGCTGAGCTCTGACCTCACCTTCCTTTATGTCCGACGCAAGGAAGCTATAGTTCTCTTCAGCCAGACATGGAAGCTGTATCTTACTTAGCCAGTTTTCAAATAGCAGAGGGGATTGGTTTATTTTAGCAGTGTACAGCGTTTTGAAGAAAGATTCAGCCTCCTCCCTAATTTGCTCATCATCGCTTGTAACAATGCCCGAGCTTCCCCGGGTTAGACTAGTGATCAAATTTCTATTTCTGTCCACCCGAGATTTCCAGGCAAGAAGGCGACCACATTTCTTCCCATATGAAAAATGTTGAAGTTTGCTGGCGTCCCATCTACCTTTGAAGACCTTATCCAAGCCCGCTTGATAGTCTGCTCGCAGGCCATCTAGTTCCTTTTGCAGGAGAGGTTTCATGCTGGATTGATTGGCTGAGGCTACTTGGAGTTCCAGCTCCTTCGATTTGATTTTACAAAGCTCTTCTTCCTTCTTCTCTTTACTCATCCTGTTCCTAACGATTGACAAAGTGGTCAGCATACCACGCAAAAAAGCTTTAAATGTTTCCCAAACCACTTGTTGGGTGGCTGAGCCTGTGTTATTTTTAAAGAAGTCCTCAGTCAAAATTATCAGTTCCATTTTTGTCCC
This sequence comes from Lissotriton vulgaris, assembly GCF_964263255.1. Taxonomy (NCBI): domain Eukaryota; kingdom Metazoa; phylum Chordata; class Amphibia; order Caudata; family Salamandridae; genus Lissotriton; species Lissotriton vulgaris. The sequence goes on along the minus strand of NW_028249845.1, from coordinate 63,707 downwards.
ATCCTCTAGTAGCATAGATCTATCTAGAGTCCATCTCCTTTGTATTTCTTATACTTTGAAGATAATTATTAACTCCACTGTTGAGTGGTCCGACAGGATAGCTGGGGTATATTCGGTAGTGTCAACGGCCGCAAGTAACACCTGATCAATAAGGAAAAAATCTATTCTGGAATGGTGGCCATGTCTACGGCTATAGAAAGAGAAGTCCCTCTTTGTTCTCTTTCTAACTCTCCAGACATCCATAAGGTTATAATCTTTAACTAAGTTTTTGAGCTCTCTCCGGGATTTCACTGGGGGTGTAAATTTAACCCTCGATGTTCGATCCAGCTTGTCATTCAAAATCAAATTGAAATCGCCCCCTAAGATAACTGGCCCTGTGTAATCTTAAAGAGTTGTTCTAAGCTTCAGGAGTGCCCCTGGAAGATCTTGATTAGGGCCATAATATACAGCACATACAAAAGGAATACTCTGACATTGCAGAGACGCCACCAGCCACCTTCCTGACTGAGCAGTATCATATTTCACAACCTTAATCCCTGCATTAGCTCTGATCAATATTGCTACCCCTCTAGTGCTACCATTCTGGTCTGAACATAGGACTTCTTGTATCCACCTAGCCCGTCCCAGCCCGGACTCACACTCCCTTCTCTCTAAATGGGTCTCTTCCAATAAACAAACCTGAGCCCCTGTCTTAAATAAATATTCCTTAACCCTTAAGAGTTTCCTCCTGTCTCTTAGGCCATTCATATTCCAGCTAATAAACTTAATTTTGTTATTCATATTAACCATTCCACCTACCACCACAAGCCCTGCTCCCTTCTATATCCAGTATATTGATTAATGTGTATATGAGAATTTTTTTTACCCCTTTTACCCCTGCCACCCTACAAGCCACCCACCCCACCTGAGGAACCCTTCCCATACCTACTCTGGCGATCTTGTGCTCCCGTGGTCTGACCTAGATACCTCCCGTCAGTTACTTAAAAAAAACAACAACAAACACGGACTCCTATATATGTACCTTATCATGTCTTCTAACTAGTGAGAAAAAAAAACCTTTTCCCTTCTTTTTTTTCCATCTTTTTTCCCTTCCCCTCTTTCCTTCCCTTTTTTAGGTTTCGCTGGGGGGCGGAGCCGTTAGGCTCCTCCTCCAGAGAAATCTATTGAGTACAGTAAGCACTATGGAACACGCCCCCCCGTCCCATTGGCTAGCTCCATAAATGGAGCCTAGCCATTGGACGAGGGGCCTGTCCATCAATGCCGGACCAGACACGGGGGCGTTCCCGAGATTCTTTGGCTTTGGCGACGTCACGCGACGCCGGGAACGCCCCCGAGTCTGGTCCGGCCGGGCCGTGCTTGCTGCTGTCCTGCCTTGTGTCCCTCCTCCCGCCGTCCCCACGTTTCCCGCCTCCCTCCCGACGTCCGTGTCCTTTCCCGCCCCCCTCGTCCTCTCCCGCCCGCCCCCCTCGTCCTCTCCCGCCCCCCCCCGTGTCCTCACAAATAGTGGTATCCCGTCCCGCCCGGGGGTCAACCGGCAGCTGCTCGGCACCTTGGCCGAGGCACGAAGGGGCTGCGACCGCATTGGTGGCTTTTCGGAGGCTCGTCGGCAGAGGCGCGCTCTGATTGGCCGCTGCAGTGGGCCTGTCCCCGTGAGCTGCGCCGCCGTTGGTTGGAGCCTCGCCGCGTCATCAGGATCTGCCCCGGGAGCCGCGCTGTGAGTGGCTGACTCCGGGGGAACCCTCGACGTCAGCGGAGGCCAGTGGGAGCTGCGACGGGGGCCGTGCCTGCGAGGGTGAGTCTTCGGCCCAGAAGCTGGGGGAGATCGCCTTCCACCCCGCACACGGTATTGACACCGGCTGAAGAGAGGAAGCGCTGGGGGGCTGTGCGCTCGCTCGCCTTCCGTTTCCCAACTCTCTTCTCTTGCTTCCCCAGTTCTCTTGCCCTCTCTCATTCCGTACTCCCACCTCTCTTCTCTTCCTTCCCTTTTCCCGGCTCTCCTTCCGTTTCCTTACTCTCTTCTCTTCCTTTCCTTTCCCTTTCCCGGGCTCTCTTCCCCTCTCTCCTTCCGCATTCCCACCTCTCTTCCCTTCCCTCCCCTGTCCCCGGCTCTCCCCCAGCTCCCTCTAGCTGCAGCCACAAAAGTAATCTAATAATGGCGCCGGTTCTGTGGCAGGCCGGCCTCTGTAATCTTTCGCCTGTAATTGCCGCGTACGTGGTTTAGCTCGGAGGAGTTAATGGAGACTCGCAGTGTAGCACGGGGTAATTAGTTGTTTTTAAATAAACTGCAGGCACACTTTAATTAAGCCTGCAGTGTGAAAGGTGTGGTGTTATAGCAGAACAAAGCACAGTAGGCTGGGAAGGGGGGGCGGAAGCGGGGGCAGATGGAGAAACACTGAAAGCCAAGAAGGGACGCGGGTCTCTTTATCTCTGGTTTCGTTAACAGCTGTTGGGGATACAAACATTCGACAGGACGGGAAACCAAGCGCCTGTTTCCCCCTACACAAAACGCGGCTTCAGAGCCACGTTTGGTTGCGGGAGAGAAGAAAAGTCTTCAGAACACTAGAAAGGGAAGAAGGGAGTTGCGCCACACGCCACTACCGATAGACGGAGGGTGTTGGAGCCAGGCAGAGAGAGAGGGAGGGAGCGGGGAAGGGAGGGAGCGAGTGAAAGAGAAGGAGACAGAGGGAGTGAGGTAAAGGGAGAGACGAGGAAAGAAGCAAGAGAAGGAAAGAAAGGGGGCAAGCGAAAGAAAAGAGAACAAAAGAGAACTATGTAGAAGGAAAGAGGCCTATGCGAAGGTAGGAAGGGGCAAGGGAGAGAAAGTCAGCCAAAAATGAGGAGGTAGTGGATAAAGGGAGACCTGTGGAGTGGAACAGGGAGTTCTGTGTTGTAGTTCAGGAATTGTAGGGCCACTTGGAATTCTTGAGTGGGAAACATGGACTTTGATTGGTCTCAAGCTTCATCATCTTTGGCAGCACTGACAGCACTTCAGAAAATAACTCCCAGGGGCTGCTGAACCACAATGTACTGCCAATATATGTTCTGAACTACTGTATGGAACTTTACACTACAATCCCACATGAAGAATACCAAGTACAATTGCGCTGCTGGACGAATCATTATATCTACGTTTTCATTCCTGTGCTCAGTCTTCATCTTTATCCTGATGATGACCCCAGAATTTTGATTCAGTCGAAACGCTGTCAACCATACTGAGGATTAAGACTATAAAATCATTGTGCCTGATAGCTGATGCCCCCACTGCAGCTTTTGTAAATTGTATAAACTTACATTAGCCTCTTTGATATAGACCTTCCATACTTGCTCTATTTGTAATATATAAATGATACTTTATACACCTTGTATATATGTTTGACATATAAAACATACTGAACTTGTAATACATCCCCTTTTGTAATGCTTTGTTCGCCCTAAATTGGCAGGGTATGCGCAGATGTGAGTCCCTTGCTCACTTTGCCACTGGATTCAAGCTAGCCTGGTTGAGGACGGCTGGAATGCCAGAAACTGGTCCCAGGATGCTTGTTTCTAGTCCAGGGAAGACATGGCTTGGCAGTTCGGGCTGGACTGTTTCCATGAGGCACAGGGTCAGACTGATTTGCATATAGCCATGTCTGAACTGGGGTGGCGGAGTGAGCTAAAGAACGGTGATGGATTAAACCCAGATCATTTGACTGGGGGGTGAGTGTTTGATTTGCTCAAACGCTCTGTCCATCATCCCCTTTTGTATCGAACTTGTAATACAAACAGCATTATTATAAATCTTTTGTTATGTAGTCCTTTTGTTCTCCAATTATTGTTCAATCTTTGCATTTATTTCCCTTTTACGTAATTTTGGGTACACTGCATTTTGTATTAATGTATGCGATACTTGTCTTTAATTAAAATGTATTGTCTGGAATATTGATTAATAACAGGGCACAAATCCTTATCAAGGTGAAGCAGCAGCTCCTTCACAGAGCCAGGACTCAGGCCCCAAGGTCAGGGTTCACATCTCTATAAGATGAAGCATCAAGTGACTCCCAAGGCCAGGGTCTGATTCCAACCAAGACCAAGGGGGGCTCTTGTGTGGTGTGTGTGGGGGGCTCTTGTGTGTGTGTGTGTGGGGGGCTCTTGTGTGTGTGTGTGTGGGGGGCTCTTGTGTGGGTGTGTGTGTGCAAATGCAATACGTCTTGCATTTGCGACAGAGTAAGCTATTGGCATTGTAAATGAGAATGCCATTTATTTATCTGTTTTCAAAACCAACACATAAATAAAAAGTTTGTCATTTACAATGCCAATAGCTCAAACTTTTCCGAAGGCGAAACCGTTGCATTGTAAATGCTTGTTCTTTTTCCCTTCCCCTTTTTTCCTTCTTCTTTCCCGTCCTCCCCATGCAGTGTATATGAAAACAACAAGAAAAACTATTATATATATATTTTTTTTTTTCCTTCCTTCCTATCCCTTTTCTGCTCTCTTCATTTTCCTTTCCCTCCCCTCTCTTATATATATTTTCTATTTTTTATATTTTGAGTACTCCTTATCCTCTGTTTCCCCTCTGTTCCCCCTCCTAAATGCTCCAAGTAACCATCTGCTGCCCCGTCTCCTCAAACTTCCTGCTTCTCTACATTTAGATCTTTTATTTTCGTTTAGTTTCCATTAGGGAGTTCTACTAAGGATTCTCTCTTATTAAAGTTATGAAGGAGTCAACTTCATGTGGGGATAGAACGTTATGGGTCTTATTCCTCCAAACAACTTTTAGGAATGCAGGGAATTTCATTTGAACCTGGGCGCCCAGGCTCCTCAGGTCGGGCATTCTATTTCCCAGCTCCCACTGCCTTTGTGCTGTGGCCTTTCCTACATCTGACCTAATCAGATATTTGATAGTCTATCTGGAGGGTTGTATCAGATAGTGCTCTACTCAATATTAGCTCCTTTACTGTATAGGTGAGGAAATTCACCAGGATTTTCCTGGGTGCCTTCCTCTCCTTGTGAAGCCTATAAGGGTCTCTGTGAGCTCTTTGAATTTCGGCCTCAAGGTCTATGTCCGGCCTGTCTTTTAGTACCCCATCTCTAAGCAGGTTGCAAATAAATAATTTAACATCCCCTTTCTCGACTCCCTCCGGAATCTTTAGAAATTTGAGATTGTTCCTTCTCAAATGTATCTTGAGTCTCTCAATATCCATTTGGAGATTTTTGTTTTGCAGTCTGAGAGCCTCTAGGTCCCTCTCGTGTCGCTGGGAAGCCCCTGTAAGCATGGACACATCTTCTTCCAATACGCCAGTTCGCTTAGACACTTCATCCAACTTAGCCTCCAAATTAGCACATTGTTTGTGAATGCTTTTCTGATTTGCCTCAGATATTACAAATTTGGATAACAAATCCTCCCTCATATTTAGTAATAAGGACTCTAATTGAGAGAGCCTGGGACCAACAGAGGTATCCATAGTCAACTGCGGGGCTTCCCCATCTACTGGTGGAACCTCTTGTGTTTCTAAGTCACAATCTAAGACAGAATATCTGTTGTTTAGAGGTAAACTCCCTTGGGCAGTGGCAGCAACAACAGGGGATTGTGCAATAGAAATTGAGCCCCTCGATGGTTGGGCCAGGAGTTGTATCGCATTCGGAGCACTCTTTAATGTTGACTTTGATGCAGACTTAGATAGAGAAAATAGAGGAGGTGAGCTGCCCCCTTAGAGTCCATGGCCTGCTCCAAAATTTTAAAATAGGATTTCAAGGAGGGGTTCGGTTTACCTCGGAGGGGCAAATTCTTAGGAAGCCTCTGTTTAGGCTCGCCAGCCCCCCCTTTTGAGCTTTTCACCTTCTTTTCCTTCTTCCGCCCCTTAGGTGTGGAAGCGACAGTCCCAGACCCTGTCCCTGTTTCAGACCAGGCGCCTACCGCCTGGAAACCCACCTTATGGAGCTCCGAGTTTGACCTGAGCTGGTACCTGTTCCTGGCGCCCCCTGCTCTGGGAGCAGCTGGGGCTTTAGAAGCCGGGGGTTTGGTTCCTGATTCCTTGCTGCTTCTCTCTGGTGAAGGAGTGAAATCCCCTAATGATTCAGGGTGAGCTGTATGTAATGGGCTAGAAAATTGAGAGATGTCCGAGCTCATTCCCCTCCGTGACTCCGGTTGCAGGAAGGCAGGGGCTGGCTTCACGTACGGAGGTTCAATAGATAGTTCAATAGCCAGTTCACCTAACTGTAGTCCGATATCAGAATAACGGCCCTCCCAATCTTAGTGGTCCTTAAAGAACACGCTCCCGAAAACTTGCGGGACCCGACCCTCGCTAGTACCAGCCTGACACCATGCCGAAACTTAGCGAGCCCAAAAAGCCAATTCTCGTGCTTCAATTCAAGCTCCTTTGCATGTACTTGTGCTCGCTGATTTGTTTGTATTTGTATTTGTTTGTATTTGTAGCTCAGTTCTAACCTGGCAGTGCCGACACCCTCGAGTACCACAACCCCCCAACACTCTCACCGCTGTTTCAGGGAGCTCGGCGGTTTCCAAAAAAACCATCAGAGCTGAATATTCCCAGCGCCTCCCGTAGTCCTAGTGCAAAAACATTCACTCCTTCAGGGAGGCTGGGAGGCAGGCAGGCAGCGCAGACGGGGCCAGCCGTAGCTTGCAGAAGAGGAATGGAGCAGGTCCGTCGTGTGGGGAGGAAGATACGGGAATAAAGGAAAGGAAAACGCCAAAAGTTTAGAAAAAGGATCGCGCGTTGAAGGGGGCCATAATCACCCGCTCACCGTGTAAGATGCCACTGCCGTCCGCATAAAATCCGCATTTCACCTCGGGAGATCACCGGTCAGATTGGAGCTCCCTGCGGACGGCGTCAGCCCTCCGCCATATTCCTCCTGTCCGTGTAGCCACCGTCACCGTATTAGCCTCTTAACGTCAACACCTGACTCTATTTCCTCCCCAATCATGTTCTCATACTGCATCTATCACTATACTAACTTTTAAAAGTCACCTCCCTTATCAGCCACTTCTTCTTACCTGAGCTGTCACGTAATCCTCCTATTTCCAACAACATCATTTTGACTTCCCACGTTTCTGCAGACTGGGCTTCTCCTTTCAAGTTGTACTGCAGGTAATCCCTTAATCTATGGTCTGTATCCATCCTGTCGAGATCCAAAGGGACTCCGGCCTTCAAGATCTGAGCAAACTCTGGCCATCCTGCCTCTTAAAAGGATTATGGCCAGGCTACAAGATATAAGGCAAGCTCTCTCCGGCTTGGCACTGCAAGCTTCGTGTCCTACCTATTAGATGTAGATTAGATCCATTATTAGGGCATGAACTGCAGTCCAGTAATCTGCCCAGCACAGGGCCACCACTTCCACCTGATTTCCTTTCTACAAGCAAGCTACCTCACAGAATGCATATCCCCCCCCCCCCTCTTCACCCTAGAAACGATTTTTGGGACTGCTGTAAAAATATATTGACTGGTAAGTTGTGGGAGTTTTTAAAAAAATGTTTTGAATTATTTTTGGTCAATCTAAAATAGTACTGTTAAGGGGCAAGTCAGATTGGTGGTGGAAAAACTAACACAATATCGGTGATGACTTACGAAAGTGAATGTTGAACTTGCATTGTGCCATTGAAGGAAAAAGTATCTGCTGTCCAGGAGAGGCTGAAAAAATAAGACTCTAGTGTAGATGCTCTGTGTCTCATCCTAGGAAAGTGGAAGAGATAGCAAAGGAAGTGGACTGGAAATGAGACATTACAGGACTGTGAAATCTTTACCAGAAGTTTACAAGGTAGAATACTGGCTGTTTGGCACACATGAAAGAGAGATTATTTACAATATGCCATCTCAGTAGAAATTCTTTATACATGACCCCAAGACCACACTCAGAGGCACCCTCCTTTACAGGCCACCAGGACCCCGTGCAAAATTCAGCGACGTTATCACCGACTTCATCACCCCACACGCCCTCCCTTCCGAGGAATACATCCTACTGGGAGACCTCAACTTCCACCTGGAAAAGAGCAACGACTGCAACACCACCTCCCTTCGGGACAACCTCGCGAACCTCGGACTCGAACAACTTGTATCTACGCCCACCCACATCGCAGGTCACACACTCGACCCCATCTTCACCTCCAGCAAACATGTCTCCTTCAGTCACACCACTACCCTCCAGTGGACGGACCACAGCTGCGTACACTTTTTCTACAATAAAACCACCTCCCACAACCGTCTTCAACCTACCCTACGAAGAAACTGGAACAAAATCACCATCGACCAGATCTCCTCCTCGCTCCTTCAAAACCCACCTACCCACTCCTCAAACCCCGACCAAGCAGCACTTAACTTCACCCAATGGCTATCCAACAGCGCCGACACCCCAGCACCGCCAAAAAAACGTCTAATCAAACTTGGCAGCAAAAACGCCTCCTGGTTCAACGATGATCTTAAGAAATCCAAGAAACTCTGTCGCTCCCTGGAGAAGGCCTGGAAAAAAGACCCAAACACCAGCACCAGGGACGCCTTCAAAAACGCTACCCGCATACACCACCAACTGATCCGGTCTGCCAAGAAAGCCGCATTCAAAGACCGACTAGACAACAACGCCCACAACAGCAAGGAACTATTCAACATCGTCAAAGAATTCACCAACCTCTCAGGCAACTCCAACGACATCACCCCCTCGCAAGCCCTCTGCGATTCCCTAGCCTCATTCTTCCACAACAAAATTGCAGACATCCACAACAGCTTCGACATCCAACCCGGAGACCATCCCACCCAATCTCCTGCCGTACCTGCAACCCCCTCGAACATCCTCAACAACTGGAACCCAATCTCCACCGAGGACACCATCCGCCTGATGAACTCCATCCACTCAGGATCCCCCACAGACCCATGTCCGCACCACATTTTCAACAAAGCAGACTCCATCATAGCACCACACCTCCGAGACGTCATCAACTGCTCCCTCAACTCCGCCACCTTCCCGGAAAACTGGAAACACGCCGAACTCAGCGCCCTTCTGAAAAAACCCACAGCGGATCCCACCGAACTCAAAAACTACCGCCCCATCTCGCTCCTACCATTCCCGGCCAAAGTCATTGAGAAAGCCGTCAACATCCAGCTCGCCGCCTTCCTCGAAAGCAACAAATCCCTCGACTCCTCACAGTCCGGCTTCCGAGCCAAACACAGCACGGAGACCGCTCTCATCGCAGCAACAGACGACATTCGAACTCTACTAGACAACGGAGACACAGTCGCCCTCATCCTCCTCGACCTCTCCGCAGCCTTCGACACAGTCTGCCATAGCACTCTCCTACAGCGCCTCAATAACATCGGGATCCAAGGAAAAGCACTGGATTGGATCACCTCATTCCTCACCGGAAGAACCCAGAGAGTCCGCCTCCCACCATTCCAATCTGAGGCCACTGAAGTCATCTGTGGCGTACCCCAGGGTTCCTCACTCAGCCCCACCCTCTTCAACGTATACATGAGCCCCCTCGCAACCATCGCTCGCCAACACAACCTCAACATCATCTCCTACGCAGACGACACCCAACTGATCCTATCACTCACCAAAGACCCCAACACCGCCAAAACCAACCTACATGAAGGCATGAAAGAAGTAGCAGAGTGGATGAAGCACAGCCGTCTAAAACTGAACTCAGACAAAACAGAAGTCCTTATCTTAGGCACCTCCCCCTCCGCTTGGGACGACTCTTGGTGGCCAGAGGCCCTTGGAAATGCACCCATCCCGACGGACCACGCACGAAACCTGGGCGTCATCCTGGACTCCTCTCTCTCGATGAACAGACAAGTCAACGCAGTCTCATCTTCTTGCTTCAACATCCTCCGCATGCTCAAAAAAACATTTCGCTGGATCCCCACCGAAACCAGAAAGACAGTCACCCATGCATTGGTTACAAGTCGCCTGGACTACGGAAACACCCTATACGCCGGTATCACCGCAAAACTCCAGAAAAAACTACAACGCATCCAGAACGCATCAGCCAGACTCATACTTGACATCCCACGCAAAGACATATCTCTAACCACCTGAAAAACCTCCACTGGCTCCCCGTCAATAAGAGGATTACTTTCCGACTCCTAACCCACGCCCACAAAGCACTCTACGAACTTGGACCCGAATGCCTCAACACACGACTTTCCTTCTACACCCCCCCTCGCCAGCTTCGATCTTCCAACCAAGCCCTTGCCACCATTCCTCGCATCAATAAAACCACCATGGGAGGTAGATCCTTCTCCTACCTCGCAGCGAAAACCTGGAACTCACTCCCCACCCACCTACGTCTCACACAGAACCACCTAGCATTCAGAAAGCAACTTAAAACCTGGATATTCGACAAATAACTCCCTCCCCTCCTCAAGCGCCTTGAGACCCTCTGGGTATGTAGTGCGCTATATAAATTTCTGACTTGACTTGACTTGACTTGACTTAAGAGCAAAGCCTCTATCCATAAAGCACATGTCCAGATGACCTCTTTCTGATGCAGTTTCTGTTTTTGTCCCCGCCCATTTGTATTGAATTTGGCTTGGGCATCATATAAGGATATAAAGTAGAGTGCAGCGAGCAATGTTTTTCTTTGCAAAAGGGTTTAGACATCCGAATTGGACATTAGTAAAGGGGTTTGGAAGGAGAATAGTGGGGGGGAGGTGAAGGATGGAGGATAATGATGAAAGGCAACTGAGTCTAACATGCTGAGATAAACAATATTGATTGGTGTTGAAACATGAGGTCTCCGATGTTAGGGATAAAAATATAATAAGAACATGCAAACTGTAGTGACTTCAAAAGTGACTGTTGTATTTCATAGCTGTGAATGGTTGTGGACTTGTAATACACGCCAAAGGGTACATAGTCAATCAGAGTTTAGAGAAGGTGTGTTTTTGGTGACTTTTCTAGATAAGGTTAACAAAATAGTTAAATATGATTTTTTTTCTTTATGGAATTCATTGCTCAGCAGATAACTCCTGTAATTTGTCTTTATTAGCTTATACATTTTTTTAAATAAGTGTTTATTGAAAATTAAGGCATGTTCAATAAAACTTGGTGTTCATTTGGATGGTGTTGAGTATTATTTTGATTTTCGAGCAGAGCGGACAGTGTTGCAAATTTTATCAAGAATTGTAGCCTATTTGTTTCAAATAGTTGTATAATGTATTCCCTCTCCTTTTAGCTTCAGATTTTCTTCTCTTCTTTCTGCGTTTTACATCTATAAGAATTCAACAACACAAAAGAAACACCTGGGTCTACAGTGTATGGAAAAGTGCTAGGGAATGTTCCTTTTAAAGGACTGTTTCCCTAACCCTCCTGAAGGTGGCATGCTTAATCATTGGGTAACCTTCTCGCATTATGAACCTGGTCATAATGCGGGCTACAACTCCCTCTCTGAGAGGGAGGAGCTCAGGGATGTTTTCTTTGATAGAAATAGGTATACTGAGCAGGGTGTGGTGATGAGTGAACAAAGAAAAACAAGTGTGAGATAAAACCAACTCCAGGGTGCTCAATAAACTTTATTAGGGCACCCCTGGACCAGGATTAAAACCATGCAATGCGGGAGGGAATTCAACCTGTCATAGAGTGAAATAATTGGTTGACCTTTTTCAGCCTATTACCCTCCTGAGAGGTGTGGCGGCTTTCTTCAGTACCTTGTGGATAGTGTAACAAAGTGTGTGTACCAAAGGCACTGTGGTGCAGAATAAACAAAATGGTGGTATACAAAACCAGTGGTCGAAGTGGAAAACTACTCAATCAGGAGTCCAAGAGTGGGTATTTACCTTGAAGAAATAACATAGTTCCAAGGGACATACTGATACTTTGTGCATCAAATCTTCGCACTCATTCCAACAATAACTGTCTCACAAGAGGGATTTAGGAGCCATTATCAACTAACAATATTGTTAGTAACAATTCAATAGCACTCAGTATGCTAGCCTGAGAGGTCTACGAGCTTTAGCGTACCCACAAATATCAGGTAACAAGCCTCAGCTTTACCTTGGCGGAAACTCGAGGTGGCATTCAGTCCTACAAATTGAGAGGACCAGCAAAACTCAGTTCTGAAGAAACAACTACATAAATGAAACAGTTGACTCAATTGCAGACCCCATGCAGGATCCTCTCATATAGGTTCTAATACAACTCGTGGTATTGAGCATAACATTAGAAGCAGAATCACTCCTAAAGAAATAGTCATAGCAGCAATGTTAGAAATGAAATATTAAACGAAAGATTGCATGCCAATATTATGGTGTGAAACTATATACAACACTTATGGTCAAAAGTCTGTAGCAGTTCCGTCTAACCAATGACTGCTGTGCTGGCCCTTGATGATTTCATTTAAGTGCTTTGTTGTACCTAGTACAAACAACAAAAAACTCCATGCCACCCATAGAGCCGGTCTCAGCGCTAGCTAAATGAACAGAATCCCTATTAGTCATCCACTGGTCTGAACCAAACAGCGATGGTAGAAACGTGGTAATACAATCTGGTATAAAGACCCAGTGCCTCACAGTAACCCCCCCCCACCCCGGGACTAGACCAATCCGCAATAGTAAAAATGCAGTTAAAAAATCCAGGATGTAGTGTATAGCCCCAAGGTAGCCAGAACATCAAAAGTTGTGAAGAGGCAGATCGCGCAGCACCCTTCATGGTCATGCAGACAAATCTCTTGATGGAGGTGCTGCAACTAGGAATCTCACAATGGCACCCTTACACCTCTTTAATGACGCCCTCACTGGCGTCCTTTTGGGTACTTAGTCCAAACCTAACACAGGGGCTCCTGTGACTAGGACGATTGCCCGCCACCATCAGCCCACACCTGATTACCCAAACCTTCTTACCCAACACCCTACCCCTGACAGCAAAGCCTCCACCTCCCAGGACGTTTTCCCTACTGGAAGAGATGCAGCAAAGTTCATGTTTCGCTGAAGACTTGACACAACCGACTCGCTATGCAGAGGACTTTCCCCGACAGTGGCCTTAGATGTCACGCCTGGCTGAGAACGACTAGGTTCTCAGGGATGTTCAGGCTTCCCGTCATGGACATGATGCTGGCACCCATCTCTTCGTAGAAGTATGTAGCTTCAGCGTTCAAGCGCCTTCAGGATTCTCGTGCTATGGCTAGGACCTTATGCATCTCTAGTTGCACCAATTCCAGCCCAGCCACTGCATCGCGACGGCTTCCCAGCCTCTGCGTGGCCAAGGGCGCAGTACCCACACACCTTGTGTGTCAGATGGCCAGAGATCTGGTCAGTCCGCCGCTGCCTCTGCTGCAACAGCCTCCAAACCCTCCTAATCTGCCACTTTGCCTCCATGGGCACCTAGTTGGCGACAGGATTCGCTATCACCTGCCCCACTGGAAGTCTAAAAGATCAGACATATGGGTTTTGCAGATTGTCCAAAGGGCTACTCCTCCCCTTCGAGAGCACCTCTCCCCATGCCACCATGTCATAACTGACTGTCAGTCAGTCAAAACAAACTTTATTTGGTTTTTTACAACCATAACTGACTGACAGAGGATCATCTGTCCCTTCTCCGCAAAGAGGTTCGGATCTCTTGGCCATGGAGAGGATTACGGTGGCAGAAGTAGGCTGTGGTTGTTATTCCTGCTACTGTCTGGTTGCCAAGAAAAACCAGGGCCTTCACCCTATCCTCGATCCCGAACACTAAACCTCTTGCTTAAAAAGGAGAAATTCATAATGCTCATGTTAGGTCAGGTCTTGTCTGCCCTGGACCCAGGAGACCGGATGGTAGCATTGGGCTTGCGGGAGACTTATTTTCTTATTCCTGTTCTGCCTGCCCACCGATGCTATCTGCGGTTTAAGGTAGCCCATGAGCAATTTGAATTCACCATTCTTCTGGCCTTACCATCGCCCCTCGAGTGTTCACCAAGGTGATGGTGATGGCGGTGGCTGTGACTCTCCTGTGGAGGTCAGGGGTGTCAGTCTTCTCCTACCTCGACGACTGGCTGCTGAAGGCGAGCTCGTCCCAGGCTGTCATTGCCCACTTCCAGACTACGGCGAACCTCCTACACTCGCTAGGGTTAACTATCAATGTGCCAAAGCCATACCTGACTCTCTCTCAGACGTTCCCTTTCAAACGTTTCCTTTCAATGGAGCTGTTCTGGACACAGTGAAGGTTTTGGTTTATTCTCCGAGCAGCAAATCCAGGCTATTTAGGCAATGATATTAATATTTCAGCCTCTGTCCTGGGCTTTGGTGAGACTGACTCTAAGGCTGCTAGGACTCATGGCCTCCTGCATCCTACTAGTGACATGCCAGAGGGCATAAGCAGGCTCTGCAGTGAGACCTGAAGGCGCAGCATCAGGGGAATCTCACCGACCTGGTCCAGATATCCGAGGGAACTGTGAACGATCTGCAGTGGTGGCACGATTGGGTCAGAGGCAGACCCCTCTCCCACCTAGATCTCATAGTACTGACAGATGCATCACTCCAGGGATCAGGTGGCCATCTTGGAGAGGTGGGGCTCAGAGGACTCTGGTTTCCGGCGGAATCCAGACTCCACATCAACGTCTGAACTCCAGGCGATCAGACTGGCATTAAAAGCAAAAAGGCCAGCTGGTACACTCAAGAACAGCGAAACAAGACATCAAACAGTTGAAGAGGAGAAGGCACACCAGCTAAGACACCTCCGACAGGGCAGCCTTCAAGACCTCCCTCAATCTCTACCACTACTGCTGAGGGCAACAAAAAAAACAGCCTGTGCTGCACGCTCCGAACCAGCGCCAACTACACCAAGGAACTTTTTAACAGTGTTAAGGAATTCTCCAACCCGGCTTCCAGAAAAAATAACACCATACTTTCACAGGAGCTGTGCGACAACCTCGCCCACTTCTTTGACGACAAGATCGCAACCATATACATAAACTTCTTACCCCAACCCGTCCCTACTGACTTCCTCCACATATACGCCATCAACATAGCCAACACAAACCACACACTGACCACCTAGAACATCCTCTCCACCCAGGACACCGCCTCCACCATGAAATCTATCCACTCGGGAGCTCCCAAAGACCCATGCTTGCACCACATATTCAACCTCGGAAACCAAAAGATCAGCCAGGAACCCACCACCCAACTCAACACCTCTATCACCACCGTAACATTTCCTGATACCTAGAAACACGACTAAATCATACCACTACTCAGAAAACCCTCCGCCGACCCCAGCGAACTCAAAAACCTACAAGCAATCTCCCGGCTCCCATTCCCAGTGAAGGAATTGGAAAAGATCATCAACAATCATCTCATAACAAACCTGTAGCAGAACAGCTACTCAACGCCTTCCAATCTGCTTCCACAGCAATCACAGCCCCAAAACTACCCTGATCGCAGACACCAATGACATACGAATCCTCCTCGACCGAAGAGAATTAGCAGCTTTGATGCTCCTCAAACTCTTGGCGGCCTTCGACACCATCTCCTACCACATGCTGATCAAAAGATTCTTCCACATCGGCATTCAAGAAGACGAGCTCAGATGGATCTCCTCTTTCCTCACTGCAAGAACCCTGAGGATTCACAGCACCTTTCACCTCTGAAACCTGCGGTGTATCCACGCTCTTAAAAGCATATATGACCCTGCTGCCCAACATAGTCAGACCTCACGGTCGTAACATCATTTACTACACAGATGACACCCAACTCATCCTTTCACTCACAGACAACCCCACTACCACCGTGAACCGTCTTCCAGAGATGCATGACAAACGTTGCTGACTGGATGAAGAACAAGTGCCTACAGATGAACACAGACAAGACAGTAGTACTGATCTTCAGCAATAGCAGCAACACATGGAACAACTCCAGCTGGCCATCAGACCTAGAACCCGCACCCACTCCCTCCAACCACTCCAGAAACCTTGGAATCATCATTGACAACAAGCTCACCATTAAATCACAGATCAACACCGTTTCCTCCGCCTGTGTCTTCACTCTATGCATTCTACATAAGATCTTCAAGTGGTTACCCCTACACACGAGATGCACCCTGACACAAGCCCTCATCACCAGTGGACTGGACTACGGCAATGCCGCACACCTCCTACAGAGACTTCAGGCCATACAGAAAGCTGCAGCCAGACTCATCCTCGGCCTTCCCCAACGAACCCACATCACACCCCACCTCAGGCAACTCCACTGGCTCCCTGTACAGAAGAGCTGCCAATTCAAGCTGCTGACCCATGCACACAAGGCTCTACACAACCAAAGATCCCCACACGTTTGCCACCACCTGAAATTTCACCAACCGTCGAAGACTATGCTCCTCCTCCCTTTCACTTGCCCATACTTTCCACATCTACTGAAGCAGCAGTGGAGGACGCTCCTTCTCCCACATTACAGCAAAGACCACGCACCTCTGGACCTTCACCTCACTTCTGGAAATACAAATGGACCTCAAGACCTGACTGTTCTAATAAGCCTCCGGGACCTGCAAGCGCCTGGATACCCTATTGGGTGATTAGCCACGCTTTATTTTTATTATTCAATCCAGAGAATATGGCAAAATATTTATCAACTTCGTATTATGTGGAGAACTTGAACTCCATACAGCCTTTACACATCGTTATCTAGGATGAGAGACCAATATCATCACTTCACACTTATATGAGCCAAACTTAGGGTCCATAACTCAGGAACTAATATAGTAAAATAAAAACGCAAAGAAAGCAGCCGAGAAGGGGGGGGGGGTGGGTAGACGCCTCCGTTTACACCGTACAGTCACTGCATCTCCAATGTCCATCAGCCTACTCCATTGTCATCAGGTTTGCTCACAAGCAGGGTTGTAGGAGGGGTTGGGGCACTGGCATTCATCCTGCGCTCGCAGCCGCAGGTAGGTTTATAACGCCTGATTGAGTAATTGATTTAAAGCCTTTTTACCCTCCATCAAGGGAGGGCTGGTGCAGATGTTCACGGATAACACCACCGTCATGTGGTATTGCAACAACAACAAACAAGGCGGGATAGGGGTGTGGACCCTTTGTCACGGGGCTGTGTGTCTCTGGACATGGCTGGAACATCAGGGCATTTATTAAAAATCTGGCAGGTTCTCTGAACACCAGAGCGGATGAACTCAGCTGAAGATGCTTAGCTGATCATGAATGGTGTCTCCATCAGGATGTGGGGCAAAGTGTTTTTCAGCATGAGAACTTGTAATGTCAGCTGTTCTGCGCATTGGAGTTTCTAAAGTGGCACTCATTGTAAGAAACTTTTCATCTCGAGTGGAGCTCATTCCCCCTGTATGTCTTTCCGCACATACCACTCCTACCCAGAGGTCTCAAGAAGATCAAGAACGAGCAAGCCCAAGTCATCCTTGTGGCTCCGGACTGGGCACGGAAAGTATGGTATCCCGAGCTTCTTAGCATGGCTATCGATAGTCCATTCAGACTGCCCCTTCGGGAGAATCTTCTGTCGCAGCAGCATGGTTCTCCACCCGTACATGTCCACTCACGGCCTTCTTTTATTAAAGATTGAGCAGCTGCAGTTGAGAGCTTTTGACCTTCCTCCCGAAATCTGTAATGTCATCTTGCCTGAGTGTTGTCATTCTACCTTGACCATACACAGGAGTTCTGGGTGAACGACAAACTCTTGTGGGGGTATGTTGGTGCAAAGAAAGGTAATGCTGTGCAGAAGCGTACCATGTCCAGATAGGTTGTGCGCTGCATCAAAATGTGCTACGCACTTGACAAGATGCAACATCCTGAAGGTTTGCCGGCTCATTCCACTAGAGCTAAAGTGACCACCACTGTGTTAGCACGTAGAGTTCCAGTCCTGGATATCTGCAAAGCAGCAATGTGGGCTTCCCTGCACATGTTCACCAAACATTACTGTCTAGACAGTACTGTCCGCATGGATGGGCATTTTGCCCGTTCGGTACTGACTGGCAGAAGTGTGACAGCAAATGCAAATTCAGCCTCCAGGAATTTCAGGCAGGGAAAATGTAATCTTCTAAAAGTTACTTTTCCTCAATATTTGTAAAAAAATTAAATTTCACCATTGAATGATTTTTATTAACTACTGAAAATAGTATTTTTCTAGCTCATCCCATTATCGAGGTAAAGTATTCTGACTTTTAATCTATACTCTGGTTTTTGTGCATGAGATAGCTGGGCCTGCCACAGAGAAAAAATGACTTTGGGTGCTAGTTACTGTAAAGATATGTTAAAGTTAAATTTCTACTCGTTCTACTTAATTAATATTTAAAAGGCAGGTTTTGACCTGAAAATAAATGATTTTTGTGACCGGTCGAATTGCAGTTTTTACACTGATACGTGCAGGCTTCAGGGGGTAGGCCTGAATCCATGTTTACACTATTACTGTAGTGCATTGTACAATAGAAGCCACTAGTTACAATTACCTTCCAGGCCCTGGGTACCCTTTGTACTAGGTACCTATAGCTAAGTTGAATATATCAATTAGGAATATAGCACTTCAAACACGTGTAAATGGGGAGCACAGGCACTCACTACGGGTTAGCAGGGTAAAAAGCACACAGTTCTAAAAGCAAAGGGTCCAGCAACAGGTGAAAAATCTGGAGTGACCACTCAGAAAAGGCAGATTTGCTTCATCAGGTTATTGACATGGTTGGAACAGATTTGGGGTTGGTGGTAGGAGAGAATCAACATTAGTTTCAGTCTCGCAGCTGTTAGCATTGAACCTTTAGCCCTTAACTCTTAACTTTGCAAACTCTCAGTGCTGTCTGTAGGCTTTAACCCTCTCCCACACTCTAGGGAGGAATGGCCTTGAACAAAGTCCGTGGACATATGGACATCATCTTAAAACAAGGTAGTTAGGTGGTACAAAGTCTCTCTCTGCCTCATAACCTTGTTATCTCTTTATTGAAAGCTATTCCTGTACGGCATCCTCGTTGGCTCAGTGAATTTTCATTACTTCACAAACCTTTATGCCGGGAAACACAGTAATCCCTCTACTTCCAACGAAAGTTACTTTCCTTGATGTCCTGTAAATATCGCCTATGTCACAGGGTAGTGAGAGTTTGATGCAGATAAAAATGTATTTTGGAAATGTTTCGCCTCTTTTTTTGTGTGGCTGGTGTAACCAGCTTCTGGTATTTTATATAAGCCTGAACTGTGCACCAAAGCATTTTTACCTACAAAGCATTTTGTGGATAAACATGACTTTCAGAAACTATGACAGAGTAGTTGTGTCACTCTCTAGCACTATGTTGCTCATCCTTTCATAAGCCTCTGCCATCATTGTGCAATTAAAGCAAATGCACAGCTTTCAAATTGCTAGAATCTGTTGTATTACTGTGTCTGCATTGTTCTTTCGACTGCCGACATCTGACGATTGCGGTCTTCAACATATTGATATCATTTGTTAACACCAGATACACCTAATTCCATCAGGGGCATTCTCACTGCCCTTTGTGAAGTCCATGTCTGAAGGCTAGCAAGCTGCATGCATACCTATGCCACATATATTCCCCGCCATTTGCTGCTCTGGAGACAGGTTCACTGTGGCGTTCCTCTGGCTGCAATGGGCAGGGCCTTCTGTTGACTCGTATGATCTCCGCTGTGACTAAAGACAAATACTGTTGAGCAACACGGCAATACCACAACATATGATAAAGATATGCCCCGTTCAATCTACATGCATGCCATGATGTACAGAATAAATGATACTCAATCTGTCAGGCATCACATATTTACCATGGGATATATTAAACAGAATCTTGGGATTGTGGGCGTGGGGTACTCACCTTTTCAACACCTATTCTATTCGAGCTTCCAGGTATTATCATTCCAAATGATTGCCACCCTCTAAGGGTCTGCAAGTGTAACTTAGTCAATGCCATCCTATATCTATTATTCCAGATCAAACCTCTAATGAAAGAATGCAGTTCCTCACAGAAGGGAGTGTAAATAAGATCTTGGCAAAATAATGCAAGCGTGGCGGCACAAGCACCATTTTCACTGCAGCTTTCCTGCTGACACCTGTAATTTCTTCCAAAAGGCTACATAATTACGAATTGCACTTCTCCAGTATTAGGGGTGTCTTTCATAGATTCACATGCTTGAATATTCCCCGTCGTCGAAGTGGGAGTCCCACGGTACATAAAATAGCAGTAATATATGCATATATAAGTAAAATTATCATAATTGTATAAATATATATACATATATAAAATAAGTAAAATATCCAGAAAAACTAAAAAGTGCCATACAACAGAATAGGCCCATAGAAAGCCTAAGGGAGAAACTCAACTTGGTAACATATCAGTGTCATTATGTTTTGGTCCAAATTCCAGCCAATCAGGCTGTAGCTCCCTCTAGAACCTTCTCCTCAGAAGCCCAAGACCTCAGATTTTCGTAGCACAGAGTAACCAAAAGTGCCTGAGGAGAAGAGAGCCTCTGAGGGGAGGACGGGAGGGTCGCATGTGAATCTATGAAAGACACCAATACTGGAGAACCACAGTTTACAGGTAAGTAACTTATGTTCTTCTCCAGTATTAGGGGTGTCTTTCATAGATTCACATGCTTGAATAAGAGTAGAAAGCAATAATCATCATGTAAGTCATAAAGGTAACAGTAAGTTCAAGCATATAAGAAACCTATCATATTAAAGAGAAAAAACCTTTATGACTGGAGGCGGGTAGCAACAGAGGCTCACCTTTAATGGAAAAGATTCTGCAGCACCGCTTGTCCTACTGCTGCATATGCGGCGTCTGTTGACTGCAGACAGTAGTGCTTCGTAAAAGTATGGCTGCTCGACCACGTAGCAGCTCTGCAAATGTGTCGCAGAGGTACCCCCGCAAAGAGGGCAGTAGAAGCTGACACAGCTCTAGTTGAATGAGCACCTACTGGAGCTGGAAGAGGCTTGCCAGCCCGTTGATGTAATGGCAGAAGAAATCCACCTAGTAATAGTTTGTTTGGTAACAGGTTGTCCTTTGCTGATCGGGCCATAGGCCACGAACAGGTGATCAGATTTCCTGAAGGATGCAGTGCGCTGAATGTAAAACTTGAGGCAACGTTTCAAATCCAGGGAATGTAATGAACATTCCGCAGGAGTTTGTGGATCAGGAAAGAAAGTTTTTAAAATGACTGGTTCATTGAGATGAAAATCACTGGGGGGTGGAGGCGAAAATTGCACACCTTGCGGGAGGAAGGACGACAAAAAACAGACAAGAGAACGGCGTGAGGCAGGAGCCATACTCACGGCGAAAGCACTTAGCTTCAATTGTGAAAGAGAGGAACTCACGCCCGCGACGCCAGGCACCCGCCCGATACCTGCATACACCCTCTGACTGGAACCCGTGGATGAGGGTAAGTGGAGCCGGAGTTGTTAATAAAGTAGAGGAGGGTGCCGGTAAACACTAGGCGGGGGTGTGGCCAAAAGCATCACAACCGGAAGGCAAGACTCTCCTCCAATCAGAGAGTACGTTTAGCGATGACGCGTGGTGTTGGGTCACAGGGGAAGCTAGACTGCTAACCTGGATAGCTGATAATTGAGAAACTTTGTTCAGTGGCATGATGTGCGTGAAAGAAAAATGTTGCCAAAGCTAAAGGATTAAAATGTAGCTCATGGGCAGAAATAGTTTAAAGATGATTAGCCCTGAAAGAGCAGAACTCCGCTCCAACCAGGGAGAGCGTTTGTAATGGCGTGTAGCATCTATATGAACCATCGTTTTTAATATGTCCGATTGGCCACCTAATAACATTTTTGTGTGAGACACAATCTGGACATTTTTAATTTCTCACATTCACAAATCTTCACAAATAACCAGCTACGCAGTAACCTGGTGTCGAAGCACACCGGGGAGGCATTCGGCTTCTCCCGGTGGGGCCCAATGATGAAGCATGTCATCAACCAGGATGGTGAGTGAGGGCTTTCTATACAAATCTAATAGATTTGCATATCTTTCTCCATGCTTGCTTCTTTTCTTTGCATTTGATGAACTACACTCTTCTATTGTTTAAATTGACTTACTAGGGGGACCGAGAGTGTACACAAGCTTCCCTCCCTCTCTCATTGATAAATACCATTGTAGTCAGAGCAAAGACAGGTTCATGCGATTTGAAGTGGCTCCGGGCAGGAAAAGAATACTCTGTCCACAAGCACAGTGCAAGAAAACCTTCAAATCACGCTATCGAATGAGGAGGGGGAGAAGGTGTGAAGGCAAACTTAGTTTTTTCAATAAGACCACCACCCCCCCACCCAAATCCTGTTGCTTCAAAGATTCAACTGATCCAGCAGTTGAGAAGGCAGCAAAACAGGTCCCACAATATGGCAAATGAACGCTCAGAAATTCAATGCCACATTTAAGATTTCCCCTTCCTTCCACTTCTCACTCACACCACAAGTGAGAAGCACAGAACCCCTAAAGGTAGAGCAACAAACAACACGATTGCGTGGCAGTGTCTGACTGCTTTCTGGAAGGACGCCTTCCTCCTCTAGGCCAATGTAGTCATTGCCTAGAAGGCCAAATCTTTCAGACTGAGCAGTGAGGCCCAAGTGAAGAACAGCAATTTACCATTCGCACATATTCTTAGTTTTGTTGGCAACATGCGTTCTAGCTGGAACAACAGAACCGCCTCCTTATTTCCAGGAACAAGTTCCTCTGTTGCTGCATAGTTAATGTGTCGGCGTAGAAAATTTAGATTTTTCACAGCCTAGTGGGCAAAAAAATCTGGATTTTATTAAAGACACGGAGGCTAAGATTATGCAAATCTCCTTTATTGCTCAGCTTACAGCAGGAACAGTTGAAGAGATCTAGAACTTCAAAAACATTCCAACAGAGTATATAGTCCCTCCACACATAGTCTTCTCCCTTCTTTGTCCAGCGAACAAGATAATTTAAAGTTTCTTTTTTCAAAATGTTAATGTAGTCATCTGTTAGTTCTTTGAAAATTGTAATGTGAAAGACAAAAAACATCCACTTTAGTCGTTTACCCAGGGTGGGTACTTAGTGGAGGGATAATCTTTGCCTCCGTGTCTTTAATAAAATACAGATTTTCTGCCAACCACGCTGTGAAAAATCTACATTTTATGGCATGACACGGAGGCTAAACTTATGCAAGTTTAAAGTGTGTTCAACACATTAATAATAGCATTTGTTAAAGGGTTTAAATAACAACTTTTGAAGATACTTTCATTGGACCAGTCCGCAGCTCGAAGGATGTCTTGTAGACCTCCACCCAAAATAAAAGCTTTTGAAGCTGATGCCCCTCCAAGGGAGTGCGCACCAAATATGGATATATCTATTCCTGCTTCTCTCATAACACCTGTCATCCATCTTGCTAAGGTGAGTGAGGAAACTGCTCTCTGTGGAGTCCTATGGAACAGTTAATTACTTGTACCAGACCCGCCGAAACAGGATTGTAGTTCTGTCGAAGACACCAGCAAACCCATTTCTGTTAAGCCAGTCTATATGCTTTTCTTGTGCCAGGTGCCCATGACTGATATGAGTCTGAAAGCATTTGTCGAAAGTCCTAGCATCTGCCACTGTCTCCTGAAATCCTCCGGGCCATCAATAATAGAAAGCCCTATTGTACAAGGGGGTGACATTCTCGCTGAGGACCTGAAATTATTTCCTCGAACCCCGGTGCACCGTAATGAGGTGCCGGGGGCGCCGCGCATAGTCTAGGGTGACCAACCGTCCGTAAATTTCACTGACCGTCAGTACGCTTTTTGTCTGTAATTTTGGCCATCACAGGGAGCAGCGCTGATGGAGCAGACTCACACTCCTCCTAGAGCACAAGAGGAGCCCCTCCCGCCCATTGTATTTCAGTATGCCGCTGATTGACACACACAGAATGACAATGGGGCAGTCTGGGGTCTTAAAGCATGTGGCGGCCTCATCCTACCTCAGTGTACAGAACGGCATTCTGTTAGATAAAATGTAAAACGACCAAGCTGCAACATAAGAGAACACTTCATTTAAAGAAGCCTGTAAAACAAGTTAAATAGAACGGGTTATCGTTCTTTCTCTGTCTCGTCATTTTAGAACTGAAGTATTTTCAATATTAGCCATGGTTGCTGCTTTTTTATTTTAAGGAACTAGCAACCATTGACAAAGCCAATAGTCCTGGCTTCTTGTTGGTGTAATGATACTTGCTGTATTATATATCCAGATGCAATGACAGAAATAACATAATACCAGTCGGGCGCAACACTATACTAAGAGCAGATTTTTAGCCTCAGTGTTTTAAACTAAGCTCTTAATTACATCCAACACCCCATTTGAAGAGACCCCCCCCCCCCCAGTTTTTTTACACCACTTAAAGCCCTGGAAACAACACCATGTTACAGTCACTTCACATCCTGGCACTGTGCATCATGTGTGACTCATGACTTCTACGTTTTCAGTCTGCCTATGTGCAGGGGCATAGTGAACTCTCCCCCACCGCACCCCCTGCTGTAATTTGTTCTTGATAGGCCTCTTCTGCCTGCAACTGTGCAGACAAAGGCTCAGCTCATAATGTGAAAAGGTGGGTGAGTAAATAAGTGAAGGAATGTCTGAATAGATTACTGAAAGGATGAATGAAAGGGGGAATGGATAGATAATGAAAGAAAGGATGGATGGATGGATGAGTGAATGAGTGGAAGTATCCAGCACCAAGTTCTCTGCGTCTTGCCGGTCAGCGATCGTCCCAGCTCCTAGGAAGAACAGCGTTTGGGGTCCCTGCCTGCCCGCCTCCCGCCGCCTAACTCCTGGTAACATCGCGGAGTAGGGCCGCCAAGTGGAGTGTGGGCGGGGCATAAGAACTACAAGCCCCAGCAGCCCTAGCGGCACCCAGGGAAAGCTTTTCGCGCCAGGAGGCGCAATGTCACCCCGGTCGAGCGGGGGAATCTATCCAGCACCAAGTTCTCTGCATCTTGCCTGTCAGCGATCGTCCCAGCTCCAAGGAAGAACAGCGTTTGGGGTCCCTGCCTGCCCGCCTCCCGCCACCTAAACTCCTGGTAACATCGCGGAGCAAATCGTCTATCCTTCTTTTACCCTCCAACATATTTTTATGACCAAGAACCCCCGTATAACTGGAACCAATGCTCTGAATGGAACTGGAGCCAAGTAGACTCCCGGAATAGGAGAAGGGACTGGGAGGCCTGGTCCTGGAATCCAAGAAGAGACCAATCCTATATGGAGGGCTGGAGGGGCATACCAACTAACAACCGATTTACATGTCTAGAAATGGTAGACTGACCATCACCAAGCTCAATATCAACCGAGATAGATGCTATAAACCCCAGAACGCCCATAGCCCAAAGGGGAACCCGTACCCAATCAAACGAGAGGACCTGTCATTTACCTAAACACAAATTAGGGAAAAATAATACTGGTCTGTCTCTCGACCAAGTACCCCCCAGCCCGCATCCATTAATAATAAGGAACGTATCAGGGGGACTAACATCCTAACCAATAACAGGGGAGACGAGGAAGTCTTATCGGATGGCAATCGAAATAATTTTCTAACCCAAACAGCTAGTGCAGAAAAAAATGGGAGTTCAATCCAGTTAAGAGTGGGGTCAAGTTGAACGGGGCCAACTCGAAAAGATTCCAGGGACAATCTGTCCATTGTAACATGGAATATTGCGGGACTTTCCAAAAAAGCCACAGACCCAACTTTTTTGTACTTTGTCAATAATTTTGACTTAATATGTCTTCAAGAATGTTGGGATCTGGAGCCTACCAACTTAGATGGCTTTAGCACTAACTTTACTCCGGCTATACAGACTAGTAAAGGTAGGAGCTCAGGCGGTCTCTGCATGTATGCTTCAAACATGGCAAACATGGCAGTAGAGAGTCTGGATTCCGAGCGGTATAAGAATAAGAATAAAAACAAAAAAATAAAATTGGACACTCAATCCAGGCATTTATAGTGAACGGGAAAGGGGCCCATAGTTTCTTGTTGATTAACTTATACAATAATATCGCGAGGGACGACCAAGTAGAATTCATGGATGAGCTATCAAATGCCCTGAAGTGGGGTATGGGAAGGGATAAAGTGGAAAGATGTGCCATAGTGACGGGCGACTTTAACTGTCATTTATGCCCCCACAGTGGATCGAATGTCTGTGATATAAGAAGCCTTAATGGCAAACCAACCACCCACTTCGAACATACCTACTTAGGAAATTTAATGAACAAATTAATGCATGATTGGGATTTAGGCTTTGTTAATGAACTCACTGAGCCAATGGTTAATTTCCAACCCACTTTCCACGGGAGGGGGACATATTCTGTAATAGATTTCATGCTGATGACCAACAGCCACTATCGAAGTGCTATGGCCTTTAAAAATGAGGACATC
Source organism: Lissotriton vulgaris (assembly GCF_964263255.1). Lineage (NCBI taxonomy): Eukaryota > Metazoa > Chordata > Amphibia > Caudata > Salamandridae > Lissotriton > Lissotriton vulgaris. The sequence goes on along the minus strand of NW_028249845.1, from coordinate 37,426 downwards.
GCCATGAGTGATCACTACCTGATTAGTGCAAAATTTGATGCAGGCCTTAAGGTCAGCCAAACATCGGATTTGACAGCAACCTTACACTCTCATTCGATCTCCCTGGCACGTACAAATGGTTACTCTATAAAATGGTCCAAGGTAAACCCACATTTTTTTTTTGAAAGACCTGTTAATGGAGGATCTAGATCAATTTATGATATGCCTTGAAGAACCTTTTAATCCGTGCGCAGTATAAGTGGCCTATGAAAAAATAGCAGCCACAATCAAGAAAAAACTTGACAAGGAAGCAAAGAGATGATGATAGGGATAAGTCTGTGGGTTGGTTTAACTCTGAATGTTCAAAAGCCCATAATACCCTCAAAGACACATTAAAAAGAGTACCCAAAAATTTAATAGAAATTAGAACTGCTCGACTGGTATATAAACAGTCAATCAAGAAACGAAAAAGGGAACTGAAAAATGCCGCCTGGGAGGCACTACTAAAAGCTAGCACCTTAAGGGATAATACGGCTTTCTGGAGGTAAGTGAACGCCCCTTTTTTTAGGGAGAGGACGACAGACCTCCTAGAAATTGCTATAACAGAGGACGTCTGGATCAACTACTTCACAGATTTATATAAAATAGATGACTTGGTTGAACCACATAACCTTGATCCCTGGCTGATAAATGAGAACGACTTGCAGAGATCCCCGGCAGATATATTCCCGTTACAGATACACTTTTTACTTCCGGAAATAGAACAGGTCATACAGGAAAGTGCAAACTCTAAAGCTCCCGGGCCAGATGGCATTCCAATCGACATATTTAAAGATAATATGTCTTTATGGGCCCCCCTCCTTACAAATGTTCTTAATTCCTATAGCCTAAAAGGTTTTCCAACAACATGGCAGGAAGCTATTGTAATTCCCATCTTCAAAAAAGGAGATAGAATGGACCCAAAATGTTACAGACCAATCTCCCTACTTGATTCAATGATGGAGGTAGCAGGCAGAGTCCTGTTGAATAAATTACAAACCTGGGCCACAGAAAAGGGAGTTCTTTCAAAATTCCAATATGGATTTGTATTGGGGCTAGGCACTGTAGAGCAATGTCTTAACCTGGCCCTGATTACAACCAAATACGCTGTGGTAAAAAAGAGCAATCTATACATGACTTTTGTTGACTTGAGTTCAGCATTTGATTGTCTCAACCACACCGTAATTTGGAGCACCCTTATAGAGCTAGGAATTGATTTAAACATACTCGCATTCATAAAGGAATTATACCGAGGGGCGGGGGCAATGGTCCGATATGGAAAAAACGGAAAATGCACCAAGAAATTTCCTATAAAAAAAGGTGTCCGCCAGGGATGCATCCTTGCCCCGTTTCTTTTTAACTTACCGTATTTTCCGGCGTATAAGACGACTCGGCGTATAAGACGACCCCCTACTTTTCATGATAAAATGTAGGTTTCATGCTATACTCGCCGTATAAGACTACCCCCACTTCCAACGCAGTCCTGCATAGCGATTTTGGTCGATATTTGCACAGTGCTTCCACAGTGCCACCATCACCTACGTAACATTAGTTCTTGTGTTTGAGTGCCCTCCATTTATTTCAATATTATACCGTACCTCTACTTGCACACATGTCACTTTTTCCTCCTGTAATGCACCATTTTCTATTGAGAAGCGGTCTGACACCTTCAGGTGAAGTCCGCACTATGTAAAAACGCATGAACACATACCGTAAAGTTTGGTACCCGGCGTATAAGACAACCCCCAACTTTCCAGAACATTTTAAGGGGTTAAAAAGTCGTCTTATACGCCGGAAAATACGGTATACATAAACGGAGTGGCAGATTACCTGATTAAGCTGGAAGTAGATTACCCCAAAATTAATGGCATGGCAGTACCAATATTACTTTATGCAGACGATGCTGTCATAATGTCAAGAACACAACTAGGTCTGCAGAAAGCACTGACTGTTTTTTCCTCATTTATGGGTTTAAGAGGACTCAGGATAAATGTGGGAAAAACCTTTACCATGTGTTGCACGTCAAAAAACAAAGTAGACTGCAATACTTTTTTAAATCAAACAAAGATAAGCTTAAAAAAGACCTTTACCTATTTGGGCATTGTTTTTAATAGCAGGGGATCATGGAACACAGCCATCAACACACGCAACTTGGCCTTTTGTCGAGAAATAGGCGCCTTAAAGAAATTTGCTAAAAAATTGGGCGGTAAGCTGGTCCAGATCCTGCTTAACATTTACGCAGCGAAATGTGTTTCCACTGCGACTTATGGCGCAGGAATCTGGGGCATGCCGGACTGTCGAGAGATCCAAATTAGTGAAAATGCTTTTTTGAGATACTTACTAGCAGTGCCTAGATCTATCTCTACTACCATCTGTCACAATGAACTTGCCCTTGTCCATATCACTGACGTAATCAAGGTCAGTCCAATATTGCTCTGGCACAAGATATGGACCTCTAGTGAAACAGATTTTAGCAAGGATGTTATTAGAGACTGTATGGGTCTAGCTGCCTCAAGAAACATACCGTGGCTTTCTTATGTTAGTAAATTTCTAAATTCCATAGGCCACTCAGAACTGTTTGAAAATCCTATTTCATGTTCTTTAATTACGAAAAAGGCTCTTAAAGAATGCTGTCTAGGTTTGCTGGAAGATAGGCGCTCTTATTTAGAGGGAAACAAGCCAACTATTTCCCACCATCACCTCCTGTTATGCGGAGCAGGTAAACAACCATACCTATCGCCATTATACTCCGCTTATACGAGATTATTATTAACAAGGATGAGGACTGACTGCTTCTTCAGACTGATAACATTTCCCACTGTAAATGATTGGTATGCCAAATTGATTAACTGCCCGTGTGACGATATTTCAAACCAATCAAATATCCATTGCATTTTATTTTGTAAATACTATGAATGGGGAAGAAAGAGACATTTGGTTCCGCTGCTAAAATTATGGGGCCTTAGGCAATGCAGACCAGCCTTGATTAAATTATATATGTTACAAGATGAAGTCACTGTGGCAGCAGTAGTAAAGTTTTTGAAGTACGTAGCAAAATGTAGAGCGTCGATGGACGGAATACTTTTTATTAACTATTTTTATATATATTATCCTTTGAAAATACCTCATAATAGGTTTTTATAAATTATATAAATTTTAACCTCATGTTTAATGTATTAAATGTATGGAAATGTTTTTAAAAATTGTATTTAAATGTGCTTTTATGGTTTTTATCTTCAAAAATCGAATAAAGCTATCTTTGACTTGAGTGGAAGTATGGATGAGAGAAAAGGTAAATAGATGGATGTATGGGTGGAAGGTTGGATGGATGGGTAAAAGGGTGGATGGATGGGTAAAAGGATGGATGGATGAGTGAAAGGGCAGCTGATGGGCGAGTAAATTGGTGGATGGGTGTGTGAAAGGATGAATGAATGAAAGGGTAGATGATGGGCAAGTGAATGGGTGGATGGATGAATTGATAAGTGAAATGGTGAATGGATGGATGAGTGAAAGGGTGGATGTAAGGATTGATGAGTGAGTGAAAGGGGGTAGATGGACAACAGGATGGATAGGTGAGTGAAGTGAAAGAGGAGATTAATAATTCAAGCATTCCAACCATTATAATACCTTCATTGCATCCCAATTACTTTAAGGAATACAACAGGCAATACATACCCCCCACCCACTGGTAAATAAATGGCGGGAACCACGGCCAACTGCCGGTTAGCTCAAGGGAGCCACAGGTCAAAAAAGTTTGGGAACCACTGGTATAAGGAATGGTAGGTCTATATTCATGTCCATTAGGATTGGGTACCATGCCTGAGACCTCAAGAGGGGCGTTATTACTACTGTTACCACTCTGTTCCTGCGAAATTGTAGTAGCCTCAGTAGCATGACAAATGGAGGGAAAGTATAAGGTGTTAGTCCTCGCCAATTCTGAAGAAAGGCATCCACTCACAAGGCCTGAGGGTCTGGCCTCCAGCTGAATAGGTTCGGTAATTGAGTGTTTAGCCTGTCTGCAAAGAAATCTACCCTAAAGGGTCCCAATATCGATTGAATGGTCAAGAAGACTTCCCTGTCTAGCCTATATTTGCTGGAATCTCTGAAATTCCTGGAAAACTAGTCTGCAACTCCGTTGTTCAGACCGGTAGTATGTTCAGCAATCACAGGGATGCCCTTGTTGAGGCAGTAGGCCCAGAAGTTCTTGGCTAGGTCCGACAGTCCATTGGAGTGGGGTCCCCCTATTCTGTTCACGTATCTGACTGCAGATACATTGTCCATGCAAAGTATGACTGAACATTTCATTAGGTCCCTGGTGAAACTGCAAATTGCAAAGGATCCTGCCAATAGTTCCAGGAAGTTGATATGCAACTCCTTCTCCTGTTCTGTCCAATGACCCCCTGTTGATGAGTCGCCACATCTTGCTCCCCATCCCTCTAAACTCGCTTCTGACTCTATTATTATCTCTGGTTCCTCCCCAAAAATGGCGCTGCCGGTCCAAGCCTCTGCATTCCTCAACCATCAGAGTAGTTCTTTCTTTGAGTCAGAGTCCAGGGAAATTGTCTGGGAATAGGATTGATTCTATCTCAAAGCTTTGGCCTTGAGTCTCTGGAGGGCTCAATAGTGCAGGGGACCTGGATATATAGCCTGGATCATTAAGGACAAGATGCCCAGTATCCTTGCTAATGTTCGCAGTGGGAATCCCTTTCTCTTTAGGGTTTTCCTTAACTCTTTCCAAACTTTTCCTAATTTTTCCCTAGCTGGTTTTAACTCTGCTTGAACTGTATTTATGTTAAAACCCAGGAACTGAGTGTCTTGGCTTGGAGTTAATGATGATGTTTTTCATGTTTATGACAAATCCTAGATGTTCTAAGAGTTTTATTGTGAGATCTGTGTTGAGATGCCACCTCTCTGGATTGGGCCATAATTAGAATGTTGTCTAAGTACAATATCAATCTCATCCCTCTTGCTCTTAACCAGCCGGCTACCGGGCGTAGGACCTTGGTGAAACACCCGAGGGCTGATGAAAGACCGAAGGGGAGGCTGCAAAACTGCCAGAGTCTGCCTTCCCACATCAACTGGAGACATTTCTGATGTGGGGGCCAGATAAGGGTAGTCTAGACAAGTTAACCAATCCCCTTTCCTCAAATCATCCCTGAGAAGGTGGATTCCCTCCATTTTGAAGTGGTGGTAAACCACCCATTTGTTAAAATCGTTTAAGTTTATAACCGGTCTCATCCCTTTGTCTTTCCTCTCCACTAACTAAACATTGCTGACGAAGCTTAATACTTTTCCCTCTCGTATTGACCCTTTGGTTTACAAGTCTTTTACCTACTTTGCCAGTAGGGCTGAATCCTGCTGTGAGAAGGATATCTCTTTGGGTAATCTCTTTTGTATTGGTACGTCTATCAACACTATCTTGTACCCTTTGACTGTATCCAGGATCCAAGGATCCTGGCTCACCAGATTCCAGTTCCCACCGAATTGAGCTAGTCTTCCTCCCACCTTTTATAGGGGTATCTGAAGGGTCTTTCATAAGCCTTACCTGCTGAAAAGCCTCTTTATCTCCTTTCACAACTAAAGCCTCTGGCATGGAATATCTGCTTTTGAGAGAAGAAGGATGAATGGCCTGTAAATCCTGCCTGAGAGGATCTTGCCCCTCGTCCCATGTAGGGCCTTGATGAGCTCTGACAGTGGCCGGGGAAATGACCCTGTGTTATCCCAGCCCTGCGAAAACCCCTATTGTGGAAGACTCTTTGTCCTTTTTTGATTTCTGTATAGAGTTAAATACTCACACATATTTAGACATTTCTTTGATAATTTCCTCCACAAAGAAAAGTCTTTGAGAGGCTGCTCCCCCTTCCTTGTTAGCTAGTTCCACTAGCTTGGGGTTGATCTTTAATATAATACTCTTTCTTCTTTCATTTTAGAGTGCTGTGTTGACGTTGCCAAGTAGGCAAATGGCCCTTTGCGCCCACTGGCCCAGCTCTCTGGGGTCAATGGGGTATCCTCAAGGTAGGCTCTTTAGGCTAATTCTAAAAAGACTTCAGGCCCTTGTCAAGACCTTTCCTCGGGTCTCTCCTGCTCTTCGAGATGAACGCCTCTACTTTGTTGTCTAGATCTGGGATTGAGGCTACCTTGTCTGGGAGGGATGGTCGAGGGCACTCAGATGTGAGGCGAGACTTCACCTCCTTCTTTACGGAGCCAGAAGAAAATGTATTTGCCTACATGCTGGGAAGGGACCCACTCGGGGGAGAGAGGGTGTTTGATGAGGAGGGGGTCAAACATGCACTCACCAAAGGGGTCTACAAGCCCTTTTTTTGACCCGGAGACCTTAGATGCCTCACCAGATGCATCCATGTTCCTTATCTCACCCTCTTCCTCAGAGTCAAACTCGGAAGAGTATGAGAGATTGATCTCCTCCTCTGGACCATCGTCACTATTGACGGGGATGGGTAGTGCCGGGTCTTTCTCTTGCCCATCTATTGTGTCCAAGGCACTGTCCTTGTCACCGACACAGCGTGAAGTCAATGGGTTGGAAGTCTTGGCTTTTTAAGCACATTTAGGAAGGTTATCAGCTGTAGGCTTCCTTTGGCTTTTAATAGTCTCTGTGGCCTCCTCGGAGGGTCCAGTAGCTGGCCAACCTTTTTTTGATAGGACCTCCAATGTTTTGTTAATGGTGTCATCAAGTGACCCTATTACCCTATCTATGGCTTTATTAATAAGACCCTCCAATTTATCCTCCATGGGTTTTACTGTTTGTGGGACTATTTTTATGGTCTGCTGTGCTGGTTTTAATGTGATTTCTCTGATATTAAAACAAGCATTGCCTGCAGCAAGCTCAAATCCATGCAGTCTTCCATATCTTTTATACAGCGTGCCCTTATAAGTTAAAAACTGCCCCAATTTCCAAACATGGGTGACTGTTTTTAGCTATATAATTTAATAATTTGGGCCACTTTTATTTTAGTGCCAAAACACCAAAAGAAAAATGCAAAGAACCAGACTAATTCTGTCATTTGGTTCGAATATAATTAAGAAATAATTGAACAGCCAGTCCATCAGAAAGAGAGTGAAGGAGTTAATTTTCTTTTAACTTTTGCTTTTCAGTTGAGAAAGTTCTTAAGCACCCAGAGGTGGTTAAGTAGCTAAGCCTGTAATATGTGCCTAATGAAAAATCAGCAGCCAAAGTGGTCTTTGTCACCCATAATTCATATTAAAGTATTTCAGTTGTGAAGGATGCACCTACGATCTTGGGGATGACATCCCCCGTCTGCTGATCTTACTCATTGTCTCTGTTAGCGTTGATAGATTAAACCATAATTTCCCCTTCAACACCTTCTCCTGAAGAATATACTTTGATGGTGTAGTCGTTCACTTCTTCGTATCCTACCAGATCAATACATCTAAACTCTTCTGAATATGGTTGCCAGGTCTGACACCATCTCTGCATCATAATGTAATCATAGTAACGCATATTTTGGACTCGTACGCACCCAACTACAATCGCCATCCCTCAAATCCTCGTGGGACGCTGCCTTCATTAACCTGTGCCCTGCGGGCATGGAGCACCAAATACCGGAGGAGCCTCCAGTGCCAATCCAAGGAATGACATCAGAAAATGACGCCGCTCATTCTGTCTGACTCAAGTGCTGCTAGCACTATTTATTTCGTAGCTTGACTCAAAGAAAATATGACGTTTCTTCATTTCTTCTGAAAACTTGTTCAACAAACTGAAACAAAGATAATGAAAATTGTAAAAGGCATGACAGCCGCAATCTGGAATTATACGAGCTGGCTATGGCCAGCAGGAGGGCAGTTAAAACCTAGCGGCCCGGTAGCAAAATTAACCTAGCGCGGTCTCTAAAGTCAGCGGACCGCGCTCCAAATTAATTAAATAAATTAACAAAGCGCGCCCACTAAAGTCAGCGGACCGTGCTCCAAATTAATCAAATTAATCAACCAAGCGTGGCCGCTAAAGTCAGCGGGCGGCGCTCCAAATTTATTAAATAAATAAACATGTGCTCTGAAAGTGGCCTGCACGGCAAATGCGCCCCAAATTAATTAGATAAATAAACAAGCACAAATGTCTGACAGCTTTTCGTTTTGTCTGCCTTTAGCCCAGCAAGACCTTGCTTTGACAACAGTCAAGGGTCATCTTTCCTTTCAGCCTTTTTACATTTGCCAGATCAGTCATCACTTTTCAAATAACCTGCAGTGATGCATTTCAGGGCTGACCCACATGCTCCTGCCAACACTTTTTGTGACCTTAAAAAGGACCTTAATTTGGCTCTCATTTGCCTGATGTGCCTTCCTATTGAATCAATACATAGCTATCCTCTAAGCTTGTTGACCATTGAGACTATGTTCTTCATCACCATTACATCTGCAAGGAGAGTGTGTGAACTCCAGGCCCTGTCCGTCCAACAGACATACACAGCATTTTTCTCATACAAATTGGTGCTCTGGACGAAAGAGGTATTCCTGCTGAGGGTAATTACACTCTTCCCCATTGGGCAATCCGTTACATTGCCGTCCTTTTGTACCTCAGCCCTCTAAGGAGTAGGTATCTGTCCACCATCTTGACCCTAAGAGGGCTCTCAGTTTTTACATGGATTGGACCAGAGACTATTGTTTGGATGATCAACTGTTTGTGAGCTTCTCTGGTGCAGAAAAGGGGAAACGTGGTGCCAAAGATAACCATCCCGATGGATTGTGGTATGTATTATGATTTGTTGTGGACTGGCCAGAAACCAGCCATAGTAGGCTTGCACACTTATTCTTTCATAACGAAGGCTGCTGCCAATGCTCAGATGCACGGTATGCCAGTCTTGGATATCAACCAGGCTGCTAAGTGGGCATCCCTTCACATGTTCACAAAGCACTACTAACTGGATAGTCAGGTCCAGGGGATGGGCATTTTGCACAATCTGAACTGTAGGATTTCCTGGTCTGAACCATTCCACAGACCCACCACCTGGGGAAGTATTGCTCTGGTACCTATTATACAGGTAAAGAATTTGCGGTTATAAGTCTCTGTGAGAACAACAAATAAATTACTTTCAGTGGCGCCTATTGTGATAGAGACTCTTGCAGCTTCCTCAACACCCTACCCTCCTTCCTATTTTGTGGAATGGACTCTTACAGTCCAATAGTGAGATGACAATCTAAAGATCTGCTCACTGACTTATACGGATTTCCATGGATTCCACGTCTAACGATGCTGAAAGAGTTTAGAAAGAAGCTGACAGTGCACAGAGATGATACCGATATGGTGACCTAACATCACATCTGAGGCAGTATGACCCGACGTGGAGCCACATGGTAAAACTACCGACACATGAGTGAATTGTTCTCAAAATTATCCATATCCAATCTGGGGAAATTCACAAGATGAAGAATCTATGGTTAAATAGTCTGTACCAAAAAAGATATTAGTGATGGTAAGTAACTTATTATTCTCGTTTCATGTATGCTGTACAATGCCAAAGCTACGAAGATTCACCAGCTGAGCTACTCTCCACTTAGTTTTGAGTGACTATCTAGTTTCTGGGCCGTCGCTATTGGATCCATTGATTGGGAGGAGTTATGAAAGCTTCTCTGGGACTGATTGCACCACTGTTACCATTGTCTTTTCTCAGAATAACATCAGCATCACAGTGCATAGCTGCAAGCATTTGTCGTATGTTAATTCCTTAATTCAAAGGTGTGACAATGTTACTTTCTGTGCTCTGGAAAGCTCTTCCATGCTTACTATATTTAACTGACCAAATGCCAGGTTAAGGGCCAAATTAACGACTAGAGTGCTTGGTGCACAAACCTTGCAAAGAATTTGATTGCTCCATTACCAAGATTTAAACATTACGGTACCAGGTTGTGATCCCATCACACCAACATTGAAAGCACTCCTTTGGCTCTGTGTAGTGCAGTATCCTGGCTCAAGATGCAATGCATCACATAAGGCCTACGAAAACCAGGGCACATGTCTACAAAAGCTAGCTCCACCCCATTAGTTCCATCTCCTCCTATGAACCTCCGATTAACATCCCTGCAGCTGATCCTCAAAAGTCCATTCTTCGCACTGAAACATGGCAGCTTTTACTTAGAAGTGCAAGTCTTACACTTTGAAATACCTTGAATCTTCATCTTGGAAGACAACAAAATTACCGATTTTAATTTGAAAAACTCTTAGAGTGAACTATTCTTAAGTTCATTCGTGAGCATGTTGGCTTTTTCCAGTACACCCGCTACTTGTTTGTATTGTTGCATTTGTCATTCTAATTATGCCTGCGTCTGGATTCGAGAATTACACCCGCTGCTTTAAATGTACTGAGTTAAAAAATATATATGTACATTTTGCTCTCTGAGCAAGTGCTAAAATGTTTGTCACTTTTCATAAGATATTTTCTAAAACATAATTTAAATAATTGTTCGGAATTCTAACAATTTTGATCTTAACCGTGTTAACTTTACTACGATGATTAATGAGGCTTTCTCAATAAATAGGCACTCGTAAGAAATGGTTCAGACCTTTTTTTCATTAAATCTTTTTTTAATAAAATGAGGAATCTACACTAAATAGGCAGCATGTAATACACATTACAATAACTTGACTTCTTTGCTATATTCTACTTTGAAACTATATTCTGTCTGTGTGTGTTGTCCTTTAAGTGAAGACTTATTCCCCCCAAGTGCCGTTTTTTCCATTTCATAGGTAAGAAAATATCAGTTTCTTCAACACTGTATTCGCAACTAATTGCCATTAATTTAATTATTTGTTTTACAAGCACAATTTTAATATATCTTTTTTTTAAAACTAGATGAATTAAACCTGTGGTCAGCATTTAGCGTAATGGAAGAGTATACATTGAAATGCACATTAATCCTACTGTTTACATGAGAAAGAAAAATGCAGTGATGCCGCAAATATTTTTTGTCCTAAGTACAGATTTGAGTTGGGGAAAAATGTTTTGATCATGTTACCAGCTGCCTGATAAAGGCAATGAACCCCATGCAATAAATGTGTGCAACACTTACGAAAGCGTGGTCGACCACGAACAAACTGTGCAGATGACTTTCTTGTGACAGTTATGCGCGTACTCTGACCCTTTCAAGTTGGAAGGTTTCTTTTCTTCCACCTTGTATAAACTTTCTGTTATAGTCCTTTTTTTTAATCAGTTTTTCTTTTGTATCTAACTGGTTTATTATAGCCTTATAGCCCGCCGTAGAAGGCTATAGGCTAAAGGCCCTCTCCATTGTTAAAGGCCCTCGCCTTCGGCTCGGGCCTTTAACCCTGGAGAGGGCCTTTAATAGCCAGTATAGCCCAGCTACGAAGGGCTATAAGGCTATTCGAACATTCTGCCAGTAGAGGACAGAATGTTCTAACAAAAAAGAACAAAGCCTTATGGGAGCGTGAGGGGATTGGAATCCCCTCAGGCTCCCTGAAGCCTTTGTTCACAGCCAGAGCTGTGAACAAAGAAGCATTGGAATGTTGGAGCCCCAGGCTTATACCAGCCATTATAAGCCCGGAGCACTCCATTGTTTTCAGTGGAGCTCCCAACATTCCAATGTTCTATTGAAAAATAATCCCCGAACAGCAAAGTGAATCTATCCCTCAGAAACGCATATCATGGATTATCTGTACAGAGTTTGCATCTAGGGCAGTCTTCTCACCTGTCACCTGTGACAAACCTGGTCCCAGTGTGAGAAAGGCCAGTACTGCTCTTTCACTGTGGTGTTAGTTTTTACGAGAGAAGCATGCCTGTTGACACTGTGCTTCACCAGATTTGTGTGTAAGGAGCAGAACTGTTTTAGTTGATGCTTCATCTATTCTGCATTTCAAGTAAGCTAGTTAAACTAGCACTGTTGTTCATTTCGTGACTGTTCATGATAGTGGATATACGTGTGTTTCTACAAGTGGGTGGGCCTATTAATGCATATGTGCATTGCACTTTTTGTGAACACTACTGGGTGTTTACTTTGTCAAAGTAGAAATTAGCATGGTGTGCATTCTAAGGTAGTGCGGAAACTGGATCATTTGTGCAAACTAGGAGTATGTGGAAATTATCAATTGTAACATCATCCAAGATGTCTATGCTGCATTCAAACATGTGAATCGCTGTCCCACACACTGTTTGATTGTGTCCCTTTGTGGTTTCTAACAGTCATTACAATTGTTTTGCATATGTTAGGGCCTGATGTTACTCTGGCATATGTTATGTTGCAATGATGTGCTTGAATGTGTTATGGTTTGATGTTTTCTTGTTGTTCACTTTATTCTTTGTAAAAACTTTAAATCTTGTAATCACAAGTAAGGCCCCTGGCAGCCAGAAGGAGAGGTTGCAAAAACTATCATGGACAAACAATCGCATCACTTAGAGCAGCTCACAGATGGAATGTATGGCAGCAAACAAAGGATTACATTGAAGTAAAATGGCTGAAGATCTTCATCCTCTTAAAAGAAAAGAATTCCTCTTGCCTCTGGAAGTGTATAAACAACCTCAGTAACTCTGTTCAGACTAAGGAGAATGGTGTAGTGGAAGGGGCTTGGATCACGTATGTTAAGCAGTTATCCATAACTGATCAGGCTGCAGAAATAACAGTTCCTCCACACTACACCACCTCTGTCCTCCCTGTTCTCGAAGCTTCTTTCATCAAAGAGACTTCAGTAACAGGCACAATCAAGAAAATGATCAATTATGATGCTCCAGGACCGAACTCTATTTCCTTCTCCATTTTTAAATCTCCACTATACATATGGGTCACGATTCTTACTCCACTCATTAACCATGCTTTGGCCACCGCAATGATTCCGATCTCATGGAGAGGTTCCATTCTCTTCCCAGTTAATAAAAATGGAGACCGTCCAAATCCTGCAAATTACTGTTTCTCCAGTATTCAATCTTTCATAGATTCACATGCTTGTATCTTCCCCGTCGTCATGGTGGGAGTCTCCCGGTAAATAATAATCATAGCAGTAGAAGAAAAAACTGCCTGAAACCATAGAGTAGAGAAACCAGAGGGTAACCTCTCCTCCTCATTATGTGGCCCAAACTACAGCCAATCAGCAACCAGCCCCAGCCTACACCATTCCCAGCAGAGCCACCATACCTCAGATTTCTAACCGCCTTCGTGTGAGAAGGAGTCTCCCTGAGCTCTGCTCAGTTTTTCTCTTCACTGAACTTTTGACCTTTGTCAGTTGGAATCAGGTACTATCTTTTCTTGTTAGAATTACTTCTGTCATGATGTCTGAAAGCTCTAAGAAGAGTCTTTTCAGAGCTTGCAGATCCTGTGGCAAGGCCAGACTTTTTTCTGAGGATCCTCACAAGGAATGCGTGTACTGCCTGTACCCCAAGCATATCCCTAAGGACTGCAAGTACTGCCAGAACTTCCCTCCCAAGACTCTGAGGGATAGGGAAGGACGCCTCCTAATATGGCTTCAGAAAAGGAAGGTTCATGACTCTGAATCTGAAGGAGAGGCCAAGGGACACACCTCTAAGAAGTTAAGAGGGTCCTCTGAGGAAAAGGGAGAAGTGAGGCAAAAAGTAGGAAAATCTAAGGAAGGTGAACCTTCTACTTCACTCCCTCCAACTCCTCTCAAGCCTTCGACAGAAAAGAAGGCTCCGTCGTCGCTTCCGTCGACGAAATCTGTTAAAAATCCAGTCAGATCGACGACGAGACCGTCGACGACGGCGGCGAAGACCATTCCGTCGACGACGGCGGCGACGACCGTCCCGTCGACGACGAGGACCAGTCCGTCGACGACGACGACAATCTCGACGGCGACAGCTTCGTCGACGATGATGACCACGACGACTCCGTCGACGGTGAGTGTTAAGTCTTCGTCGACGGCGAGATCTTCGTCGACGAGCATCCCGTCGACGACCCCGTCGACGATCCCGTCGACGATCCCGTCGACGGCGAGTAAATCATTGAAGATGTCATCTCCAACGAAAATAACGTCAACTTACATTTCTGTTAAAAGGATTGCTCCGTCGACGGGGGTGTTGACGAGCAGAAAAGGAGAATTTTCCACGCCAAAGATATCACCTCTGCTGCCTCCACCATTCTGGATGACCAGGAATCAGAGGAGGAAGGACCCTATGGAGCGGCGTACAGTCCTTCACAGCTCCATATTAAGCATCAGGACACTGATGAGGAAGATCAACAGGAGGTCTTTGCCTTTACAGACCGGCCGGTCGAGGGCCAGATGAGATATGAGTCTTTTCACCAGGCCTATCACTATGATGATGATGATGAGGAGGAAGCGGATACGCCTGCGCGAGATGAGGCAATGTCGGTGCCAATCTCTTTAATATCTGACTTGAGGAGTATGATAGACAGCTATTATCGTCGCTTTCCAGAAGATAATGCTTCCGCGGCCTCTGAGAAAGGCTCTCAACCTGTTAAAGAGACGCCTATAACTCAACCACCTCCCCCTCCCCGAAAGGAGGTTCAAAACGTAATTACGATTCGTGATGACCTGAATGAGTCTGATCATGAGGAGGAAGAAGGAGAAATTTCTCAGGATGAGGAAGTGGGAGACGAATGGAACCAGTATATTGCTCCAACGTCCCCAGCGTCACCCTTGCCTCAATCAAGTTCTCCACCAGAGGATATAGCCAGCTTTCATGACCTGATGGAGAAAGCGGCTAAAAGGTTCAAGCTTTCTATGCCAGTCAAAGAAAACGATTGTTTCCTTTACGACTTTAAGGAGTCCTCCAGGAAGTCGGTAAGGGCTATTCCGATCATTGAGCATATCTGGGAGGAAGGACTCAAATTGATGAAGAATCCAGCCACAGTCCCAGCATCCATTCCCAGGCTGGACAAGAAGTATCGTGCTGTAGAGAAGGCTCCAGCATGTCTTATTGGTCATCCTCGTCCAGACTCGGTGGTGACTCAAGCAGCCCAGAAGCGCTCCAAGAACCCGATGGCCACATGCGTGGCGCCCCCCGATAAGGAGGGCAAGAAGATGGATGGCATAGGTAAACGCTTTGCGGTAATGGCAGCGGCTTCCATCAAAGCTACCAACGCAATGGCTCTGCTGAGCCGGTTTAATAGACAGATGTGATCGGACATCGCGCCTTTCCTGTCGCACCTTCCGGAGGACAAGAAAGAGGAGGCAACTACCATTCTTCAAGATGGAGCCAGAGCAGCGTCGGAGTCCATAGATGTGGCAATGGACATTTCGTCTATAGCCTTTCGCCAAATGGCCGGGGCGGTATCCCTACGGAGGCAGGGATGGCTCAAGGCTACGCCTTTTCGACCGGAAGTCCAGTCTAAGATATTGGATATGCCATTTGATGGAGAAAGCCTCTTTGGAAAACAGATTGATGAGGCGTTACAGGGAATAAAAGCAGATACCGACACTGCTAGATCCTTGGGATCATTGCAACAAGGCCGTTATCAGTCCTTTCGCGGCCGAGGATCCAGAGGACACTTTCAACAACAACGTTCCTCTTATCAATCTAATCGGTACCAACCTTATAACCAGCAGGGTTACCGTCAGTACTCCTCCAACCAGCAATATCGGTCCTCAAACACTTCCTTCCAACAACAAGGAAGGAGAAAGTCCGCAGCCAGAGGGAAGCAAGACTCTGGTCGCAGACAGTGATGTTCCGCAGGCGCCTCCATTGCCGCTTCAGTTCGACCAGTTCCACTACCTCTCTGTTTCTCCCGCATTGGCAGTCCATAACATCGGACAGATGGGTATTGGACATTATCACACAGGGTCACACCCTGGAATTCTCGCTAAAACCTCCAAATCGTCCACCCCTCTGCAGAGTTCATCAACACCTAACGGCTCTCAAAGCAGAGGTCTTATCACTCATTCTGAAAGGAGCGATAGAGGAAGTACCACCAAACCAGCGGGGAACAGGTTTTTACTCACACTTCTTCCTTATAAGGAAGAAGCAGTCATCAAAATGGAGACAGGTGCTGGACCTCAGAGATCTGAACACATACATAAAAAAGATTTCTTTCCGTATGCTTTCCTTGCAGGAAATTCTACTACTGCTTCGCAAAGGAGACTACATGGTCTCTCTAGACCTGCTGGAGGCATACTTCCACATTCCGAACACAAAAAAGCACAAAAAATATCTACGATTCATGGTGGCGGGCGCCATTACCAGTTCAGAGTTTTACCTTTCGGACTGAAGTCCGCCCCCAGAGTTTTCACGAAATGCATGGCCCCTATAGCGGCGCACTTAAGGCAGCAAGGTCTACAGGTGTTCCCATACTTGGACGACTGGTTAGTAAAAGGACCATCGTTCCAAGCAACGCGGAGATCTCTACGGAAGTGCACGGATCTCTTCCAAAGACTAGGTCTTCGGATAAACAAAGAAAAATCATCCTTGGTTCCGACTTGTGCTCTACAGTTCTTAGGTGTGTATCCAAAGAACAATGGTTCCTGTGGCATACAAATTTATAGAATATACATTACTTGACAGCTTAAATAAGCAATATTCACTTGTAACAGAGAAGGATTTGGCAGAAAAAGAAACACACATATGCAAAATTTATAAGAAGGGCTTCTTATATTTCAGCTCATGAAAAGTGTCCATATTTACAACAGCAACACATATACAAAAGATTGTATGTACAGTGAAAAGTGCAGTGCGTCCCAAGTGATTTTGTGAACAAAAAACCAGAACAAACACAAATATTCAAGGGTCTGTACAGTTTTTGCGTTATGGGTATTTACACAGGGAAAGGACCAAGCAATATAATACAATAATTGCTAACAGTGACTACATGAAATCACAAATCACTGTGCTGAATGGGTTCCTTCCCTATAGCGTCGACGGCGTTTCGACCTGTTAGATGGAGGTCTCGTCAGGACTAGACAGTGGGGGACATCTCGTAGTGTCTTGACGTGGCGCAACCCATGCGTGATAAAATAAATTAAATCGGACTTACAGTGTACCCAGCCGGGCACACTGTGGTTGATTGTGGTATTTCAGTCTGTTGGCACTAAGGTTGCGGTTGAAGGAACAGGATAGTACCTGCTCTATGGACGCGGAATCGCTCGATCGCACTTTCCCGGTCGGCTGTTTGGTAAACAGTGGAGTTACCAAACAGCCGACCGGGAAAGTGCGATCGAGCGATTCCGCGTCCATAGAGCAGGTACTATCCTGTTCCTTCAACCGCAACCTTAGTGCCAACAGACTGAAATACCACAATCAACCACAGTGTGCCCGGCTGGGTACACTGTAAGTCCGATTTAATTTATTTTATCACGCATGGGTTGCGCCACGTCAAGACACTACGAGATGTCCCCCACTGTCTAGTCCTGACGAGACCTCCATCTAACAGGTCGAAACGCCGTCGACGCTATAGGGAAGGAACCCATTCAGCACAGTGATTTGTGATTTCATGTAGTCACTGTTAGCAATTATTGTATTATATTGCTTGGTCCTTTCCCTGTGTAAATACCCATAACGCAAAAACTGTACAGACCCTTGAATATTTGTGTTTGTTCTGGTTTTTTGTTCACAAAATCACTTGGGACGCACTGCACTTTTCACTGTACATACAATCTTTTGTATATGTGTTGCTGTTGTAAATATGGACACTTTTCATGAGCTGAAATATAAGAAGCCCTTCTTATAAATTTTGCATATGTGTGTTTCTTTTTCTGCCAAATCCTTCTCTGTTACAAGTGAATATTGCTTATTTAAGCTGTCAAGTATTGTATATTCTATAAATTCGTATGCCACAGGAACCATTGTTCCATCCCACTCGGGGTGACAAATGCAAAAACCACAGTTGACGGACAGAATGCAGAACAATGTCATACATTCACCCCAGTACAGAGATCTGGGCCTAAATCCATCATTTTTTTGCACTCCACACCACCCCAGTTCAGACATGGCCATATGCAAATCAGTCTGACCGTGTGCCTCATGGGAACAGTCCAGCCCGAACTGTCCATCAACTGTGGTTTTTGCATTTGTCACCCCGAGTGGGATGGGTATGCTCAGACGTGAGTCCCATGCTCTCCACACCACTGGATTCAAGCAAGCCGGGCTGAAGATGGCTGGAATGCCAGAAACCGGTCATCGGAAGTTTGTTTCCGGGCCAGGGAAGGCATGGCTTGGCAGTTCGGGCTGGACTGTTCCCATGAGGCACAGGGTCAGACTGATTTGCATATGGCCATGTCTGAACTGGGGTGGTGTGGAGTGCAAAAAAACGATGGATTAAGGCCCAGATCTCTGTACTGGGGTGAATGTATGACATTGTTCTGCATTCTGTCCATCTACTGTGGTTTTTGCACGTTTCATTGACTACAGCACTGCTTTTGATTGGGTGTGAGTAAAAGTAACTGCTTGGGGGATTCCCCCCCCCCCCTGCTCCTCAAGGCGATAATATCCTTACATCAGTTTACCTGGGTCTGGATAAAAACAAGCCTCACCACAGCAACCATCAAGGTGTCAACTAACAACGGGCTTAAACAGGGCTGCATGCTGGCCCCTCTCCTTTTTGACCCATATCCTGCCGACCTGGGTACTGCATTGGAAGGCGCTAGTGTAATCACACCAATGCTGGGCTGAGTGCACATTCCAATATTGCATGACGAAGAAGGCCTGGCAAACATGGACTATTCCAGAGTTGGCTTACAGAGCCCTCAACGCTCTCCATCGCTACAATCAGGCGAACAGAAGTGATAAAACTTCATGAAACTTTATTTATTTTATTATTTTTTTCATAATTTTAAACCTTGTTTCCAGGGAGTCACGCTCATTTTAGAAATATCAAAGATCGTATTTGACACATTTTTATACGTTTTTAATAATAGCTGCTGTTTACTGTACTTATGCGAAACCATACTGTATGGTTGTTTAGATGTATTGATTTTAAGTAATCAGACATAAATATAATTATTGATTGCTCATGAAATATAAAGCTCAGTGTCAATTTCAGTGTTCTTGTTCACTTTGTTTTGTAATTATAACCTTGGTGTTTTGGGCCACGAGCGCCTCATCAAATTCCTATAATTGTATTTTTGTGATCCAGTCTTTAGAAAATAAAGAGAAAGGACAAACAACATTGTAATAGTTGATCCTCCGAGTGACACTTTATCGCATGTCTTATTTGTCAAAGCATCATCCTTTATTTTATCTAGAGTAATTGATTTTAGCACCATGTATTCTTTAAAGCTATAGGTCCATATATGCTGTTTACTGACCACAATTGCTAATTACAATTTGAGACCAGTATTTTTGTGACCAGTAATTCATTTTCCAAACTGACTTACATATAAATTAAGATTGGACATTTCAGATTCTGAGAGGGTCGCAATTAGACTTTTTTAGTTTCCTATATTCAGTTTGACCCAGGGACTACTGCCTACTCCCCAACAAACTTTTATTTTTACATACATAAATGGGAAAGGGTCCCAACCTTCCCTTTTGCGACTGGGTTAACACCTAAACTTGGAAGTCAATAAAGGTTTAGTGGCTTACGACCGCTGCTTCAGTCCTAAACAATAGATTCATATGAGCTGGAATCGCTGTTTGTAAGGGATACCTACAGCAGTCCCCTTATAAATGGAGATTCCTTTTCCATGTCTAAGCCCATTTTAGTAGTCAGAAAAAAGTTACTGACTCCTTAAATGAGTTTAGTACATTGCAATCTTTAAATTGGAGTATGCAATCACAAAACTGCTTTGTACATCTGGGCCCATGGTGTCTTTGTTGTTCTGCTTTTAATCCCAGGTGCAGGTCAATGCATGGATAAGCATTGAATCCTCTAAAAATGTAAACAATAAGTTAATGGCAAAAAGTACTGTCTATTTAATGTAGCTTGTTTCTTTCCATAAGTCATCAGCAAACTTTAAATCAAATTCTTACTTGGAGAACCTGAAAAACCTTTAGACGTTTACAATTGCATTAAGATAATCTTACCTCAGTTTTGTTGTCCTGCATGTATTGCATACACTGCTTCTGTGCAAGCTTCAAGGTCTCTTTTTTTTAAAACTATTTTCTTTGCGTAGAAGTTGTGCGTCTTTTGTTAAAAAAAAAGAAAAACGTGTTCTGTCAAAGTATGAGTCTTATGATCATAAATTGTAAAAGTTTGGCATGAAAATGTCTTGTGCATGATGTGCAGTCATTGTCCCCGGCCCTGAGTGCCTGCCTAGGTGTATCTGGAATCCTGATTCTTAATACTGGCCATAGCCTCTCTAATCTAGTGATTGTGCCGAGGCCTAGTGCCGTCCCTTGGCCTGAGTGAGGGCCCCTATCTGTCCTGTGAGCTAGAGGAGTGCACCAAACGTGTCATGTTGACCCAACAGTGGTCTACTGTCTCTGTCATGGATTTAGTACATGAAGTGGTGGTGGAAGCCTACTGTGTTTTGTGAATGCATTGTTGTGACCAGACCTTTCTATATGTCTCTGGAGTGGAGGTGTATTTGGCCTTCTTAGATAAACTTCAGCTTCTATATATCAACCCTTCTAAAGCTGTGATCCCAAGTGAATGTTAAAATAACTATTGATGGACAGAATGCAGAACAATGTCATACATTTACCCCAGTACAGAGATCTGGGCCTAAATCCATCATTTGTTTGCTCACCATGTGAATGTTGTGCATATTTGTCTCTGCACTGGTGTGGTACATTGTAGGAAAGTAGGATCTACTTCTATGGTTACCCCAACTTTTTACCTGGTGCCTAGTTGTATTTTGACTAGTCTGACTGGGGTCCTGCTAATTTGGAACCCAGTATGCTTTCTCCCTAAATTGTTTTTATTCAGTACTCTGGTACACTCCAGATTGGATACTGGGGTACCCTTATCAGTCCCTAGTATAAGGTACCCAAGGCATAGGTACCCCAGAGGTCTCCCATGGGCTGAAGCATGCATTATGCCACCTATAGAGACAATGCAAATGGAACTACAGGCCTGCCATTGCAGCTGGTGTAAGTTGGTGCATGCACTACTTACTAAAGATATAGGTTTACAATATCTAAGGGTACTGCACTTAAAACCTAAAGTCACCTTTATAGCAGGCCTTTGCAATCCTGAAGGCAGGGTACTTGAATCTAAGTGAGAGGGTGACTATGCATTAGCAGGACACTCCTGTAGCTTACAGAGTCCATTCTCCTGGGTTGTCAGTGAAGCAGCTGTATACTATATAGAGGGGCACCATGTAATTACGCAATGACCATCGCGAATACGGCTGCAACAAATCCGATCATGTTTGGTTTCAGACATGTTGGAATCATGATCCCACCCCGTAAATGATGAGGGAGGTATGATTACAAGCACTGGAAGAGCCCTCTGTTAGGATGTCAGTGTTCCCGGTATCAGCCTTCTGGACTCAGACAGCACAAAATGGTTGCTGCCGACCAGAGACACATTTCTGCCCTCCCACTGCTGAGCCAAGTTTAAGCAGAGGAAGGTGGAACAATAGGCATCCTGTCACAGGAAGGTGTGACCACCTCCCAGACAGGATTTACTGTATTGGGACTGGGTGGGTGCTCTTTCCAGCGCCAGAAAGTCTGCATGAGGGACACACTTGGTGCCCCCTGCATAGTTCAGTTCAAACCAGTTTTGGGAGCCGTTGGCTCCCGCTCTGGCGCGAAACTGGACAAAGGACATGGGAGTAACCTCCCCTCTGTCCATACCCTCCCGTGGGAGCGTCCTCTGAATATTCCCAACCCTTTCCCTAGGGTACTTAAAGGCTTACCTGGGTGTAGGTCCCTTGATACGTCGTGGGATAAGATTCAGATCAAACACCACTGCACTTCTACCGTCTGTGCACTCTGGACTTCGTTTGGAGCTGACTTAGTCTCCTTTCCAGTCTGCTGAATTGTCTGTGCCTGTGCATCATTCAGGAACCTTCCAAGGCCTGTGAAGCGTCAGACACCTGAAGTAATCTCCCTTGGAGTGAAGGAGTCACTCCCCTGCGTTTGCAGGCACGGCATCTAGGTCTACCGGTCTGCATATCCTGAGCTCCTCCGGACTCCGTGGGCTCTGCAACACAGGTGGTGGTTTTACACAGCTTCTTAGGCCTGCCCTGCCCTCTCACCAAGTTTGAGGCCAGTATCCCTTGTGGGGTTGCAATAACCAAACCTCTGTGTACCTTTCCCAACTTGCAGTTGCAAAGACTGCTGACTTCTTTGCAAGAAGATTTTCGTGCTCCAAGTAGCCCCAACCTTGAGCACCTCCAGTGACCAGAATCTTCAGCCACACTGCATCGTGGCCTGCATCTTTTTGTGAGCTGCTTGAAGTCCTCTTGTGACTCCATTGCCTCCAGCCCGTGGGCCCACTTGAAAGTCACACTTGTTTCTTTTGGGTTTCCCTGATTGCTTGGGGGCCTGCCCTGACTCACCTGCATTTGGTGAGTCCCCTGGAACTTGCTGGTCCCATTGTTGCTCCTTCTTTGATTCCTGCCTGGCTTGCCTTTGCCAAGGCTTGTTGGTGCTTCCGCAGGACACTGACCCCTCAGCACTCTACATCCTTCGTGGGACAGCTTGTGCACAGCTCCTGGTACTCCGCAGCGTTGCTTGGTCCTCACAGCTGCAGAGTCAAGGTCATTGTAGTCTGTCCTGCAACACCCGACATCGAAAGACATTCATTTTCCAAGTCTCCTGGTCACCCCTGAGTGACAGAGACTCTGTCCCCCTCTGCTTGCCAGGTACCACTCATCAAGAATCCATTGTTGGATTCCAGCGGACACTTTTTCCTTCTTCGCCAGCGCCACTTTCCTGAAGTCCTCCATTGGGTTCGATGGCGGTTTCCGACACCACACGTATGCACCCGGCTTCCCTGTTGTAGGTAACAGGGGTACTAGGGTAGCCACGGATGGGGTGGCTCTGCAACCTTCTGTCTTCCACAGGGTTTCTTCAGGGTTCACTAGGAATGGTCAATAATCTTAAAAAATCCAACTGTGACTTACACATAGAGTTTTACGGAACATGCAGTTGTGTTTCCACACTGCACACGCTCTCCTTGGGGTCCCCATCTACTCACCTTGGGTGATTCCTTGGGGTCCCAACATTTCAATATCCTCAACACTTTCTTGACTCGAGTCGTGGTTCTTATACCACTTTCTTAGTATATGTTTTGGTCTCTCCCTGGGCCTCTGTATATTTAGTGTTATTTACTGTGTTTCTTTGCTAACATATTTTGTGCATTGTGTTTATCTTGGTGTTGGAGATATTGGAATGACTTAGAGAGTATTTTATAATAAATACATATTTTTATAAATAATTGGTGGGGTTCTTTTTCACTTAATCTATATGGTAAGATTGCATTCTGGTAAAGCAAGCTGCTTTACACTCCTGAACTAAGCCTGAAGGCTTCTCTCCACAGCTACCACTTGGAGATCTTTCTAAGGTTGTCTAAGACCTCTTAAATCACCGTAAGGGTTGTCTGAACTGGAGCAAGGTACCCTCTTACATAGGAGGACATCACATACCAGGCCAGCTTCTCACATACATGCATAGTGCGTATATTAGTGAACCATAGTTATTGGGGCGTATGGGATTCATTTTGGATGCCTCAAGCCTGACTTATTGAAAAAATATGGAGGTGAGGTTGTTTTCCTAGAACGTGCATTGCTGCCTTGCCTGAAGCTGAAGGGAGGAAGCAAGGCTCCTTTTAAAAACTGATTTGTGTTTTGTTGAACAAGCAACTATTAAATATTTCTGATTTTGTAACAAAATGGTTGTCGGTCCTTATAAACTTCTGCACTGAGACTGGAGTTTGAAACTTTTAATAGAGTTTACTCC
The DNA here is from genome assembly GCF_964263255.1 of Lissotriton vulgaris. Lineage (NCBI taxonomy): Eukaryota > Metazoa > Chordata > Amphibia > Caudata > Salamandridae > Lissotriton > Lissotriton vulgaris. The sequence goes on along the minus strand of NW_028249845.1, from coordinate 13,679 downwards.
ACAGCAGTCTTGTTAATTATTTTACTCATACATACATGACAAAGTAGTCCTTTAAGGTCAATGTCGTCACTTAGGAATGCTTTGCTTACAGTCAAAACATATTCACCAGACTCTTGTGCTGATGTGAACCTCAGATATTAAGGTTCAAAATGTGTAGGCCGAATTTCCCAAGGACAAGAAATGGACATGTCGATGGGCTATGACAAATAACAGAACTTGTACACGTCCATATCCTTGGTTTATGTATTCAAAGTGGTGTACTTCAGTATCTTAAAATACAACCTTCACTTGAAATCTCAGCTAGGTTAGGGGAAAGTACATGGAACTGATGGTGTTTGATCTACAGCAATTGTACATGGTGTGCTTGTTGTTTCTTATTTTTATGTATAGCATTCTCTCACAGGGATTTTTTTTTCTAATCTCATAGTCCTTTTTGCACATTGATTTTCATGTAATATTACCTTTCTGAATAGGAAATCCAAAAAAGGTCAATTTAAATCTGATGTCATGTGCTCCATGTTAAATACTATTGAGTCAAAATGTAAGAAATTACTGTGATGATTAATGCATCACATACGATTTGATGAAGATTGCTTGTGTATGATTATCTGCTTTAGCTAATTAATAGTAGAAGTGGCACTTTTTATTGTTTATATGTATATATATATTTTGTAAACTCTTTATTTAAATTTCAAGCTCATTGTACAAAGTATTGAAATCAGGCATACAACTTTGCTTTCCAGAGTTTAGTCAAGGCGATATAATTAGAATGCCGCTTTTACAGCTGGTATAGATTCCATAAAAAGTCTGAGGGCTGAGCACAATGAACATAAAGAGGACAACATCACCCATTTGTCTTTTGCCCTCACCTTCGGTCATGATCCCCTATGTGCACACCATGCTCCCCACACTAATTCCCACTTTCTTGGACATCCCCAACCCTGGTAAACCACTCTGTCTGCCCTTTGGCACCAGTCAAGATCCATTTCCCAGTCTTTAATGCGAGGGGAGGTGGTGGTCTTATCCCCAACTGCAGGCTATATTACGCTTTGCCACTCCCACCTCAAATATTCCAGCCAGATCCTCTGATGCCTCGGCCATGTGTGCACACCCGTTACTATCAGGAGGAGCCATGGATGTTCTAAGAGGACTGTCAACGACAAGACTCCGGACATTATCTCAGCTACCCCCCTCCAGAAGAGCTGGATCCGTGCGCGCTCCCATAGTATGTGGACAAATGTGTTCTCTTGATCACATCACGAAGACCTGATGGTGTGTCAGCTTTACCTATTTTATGTAGCAGGGGCCTTAAGTAGTAAGAGCTATGAAGAATACGGAGTTCAACCAGGCTGAACCTAGCTCTAATTGCTATGTCACGTGGGCTCTGTATCGCCTCTGTCCAGTCGTCGTCATCCAAGTCACCCAAGTCAGCTGTCCACGCTATCCTGAGGAATTCCAGCGGGTCAGGAAGTTATTAAGGAGTTTTGTTAGATCATGGCTATCACTTTTTCAGGTATGGGGTGAAGAAGCAGTCGGTCCTCCAGAGGCGTTGCCTCCTGCAATAATTCCCCCTCACTGATATGGCATCGCAGCGCAAGTCCCATTCGGAGGTATTTATAATACTCCGTCTCCGCTATGTGATACTTCTGGTGAAGGGTTTTGAAACCTATTATATCCTGTCCCCGCCAAATGCCACCCAAATATTCCAATCCTAGATCATTGCCCATCCCGCAAAACCGTCAATGCTTTCGACCTCATGGGATACTACAAGTTAGCTGACTGGCGCAGCCCACGGGGCCCTGAGCCTCCCTCCATTCTCTCACCACTGATTTAGTATGCGTCTGTAAGCCTTGTTCCCTTGTCTTACAATTAAGCGCCTCCTCTTACCCTTCAGTACCCTTGACCTCTCGAACAACACTATAAAAACTATAGTGTTTAGTTCTAGAGTACATGAAAGTACTTTTATTCTTGAAAGTAACACACTGGGTTGAGCCATCATTTATTATCTTGATGTGTGTTAGATTGTTGAGCTTGAGCACCCTCACATTACCTCCCTGAGAAACTCCTACCACTGACAGTCAAGTGTTGGAGGGGTTGTACTTGGCCTAGTTTGCAGAGCCATAGTAAGACTGAACCAGGGACATCAGAAGCAAGCCACCTCAACTCCAGCGTTTGAGGCCCGTTAATCTCTACTTGCCCCTTCGCCCCCAAATGGAGTCTTGCAAGTTTCATAGTATTTTTCCCCATGTCAGTTGTGTGGCCATCACTACAAAAAAGCACCTGAAGTGGTTCTTGGGTTCATGTAAGTGAAGGATTTCGTTGACCATCCACTGTTTTGTTTAGACATTTTGTGTTTTTAAACTAAATTGTGGCAATGTCTGTGTGTGCTTATACCCCTAAACATTAGCCCACGTCGTTTTATGTCCTAGTAAGGTTATATTGGTTTCAGAGGCTGGGTCGTCATTAATAGTATTATTTAATTAAGGCTATTATATTTCTGTCTGGTTGTAATGTAATAAAGAAAGAGAGGCACATTCTTGTTTTGTGTTGTGTTCTTTTGTTGTGTAACCTGAAATGCATCTAATATATCATTGACACCTCATCAACTGAAAAGCAAAGCTATTTCATTCATAATATTCTGCTCTGTAACAAGTAGTTGTTCTTGTGGTTTAGTGTACTATTTATCTCCACTTATAGTTTAAAACTGTTTCAGTTCACATGCTGTTTTGATATTTAAGAGTCCTTCTTACCTTTCTTTTAGTTTTCCAACATAATTAGCTCACAAACACATTTTAAAAGGGAGACACAATTTGCAGTCTTCAATGAGGCCTGGTGAAATACCTTGTTTTATAAAAAGAAATACTAGCGAAGTACATTTTCTCTTTGGTTAACTTAAATGTAATTGTAGCAGTTGTGGTGCGACACTAAGTCAGGTTCTATTTTGAAGAGAAACAATTTTTCCAGGTTGATTTTTGTGTGTGTGTGTGTGTGTGTGTGTGTATGATTTAGAAGCAAAACAATTACTTGAGTGTAATGATTGATCACCTTACTCTGTCAGGTTAAAATCATTTTTATTTGCTGCATTTCTGAGGCATAAAAGGTTAAAAGTACAGTACAGACAATATGCAAAAATAAATACATCTTGCTCTGACTTTAATACAATCCAGAGAATATCACAGTTACATTTTCCTTACTTTTAGTAATTGTCAGCGAAAAGATGCGACCATACAACAAATAAGGGGACTGCTGAGTTGCTGTAAGAATATAAGATAACATTGGTAAAATGTAAGATTTTTAAGAATAGTAAAAAAAAACAGCGCCAGGTGAAATGAGATATACCAATCCTATTAACAAAACTACAGGGGTGTTCCAGCTGCTCTCCTGGAACATAGCAGGGCTGCAAAAAAAATTAGCTCTTCCTGAATGGAACGAATTTATTGGGAAATACGATATCTGCTTGTTCCAGGAGACCTTGAGTCTGGCCCCCCTACATATGCCTGGGTTTATACATACTTCATCCCGGCAACTAGCTCAGGTAGAGGACGTCCTTCTGGTGGGCTCCTTGTATGGGTCAATATTGGGTTGAATTGGTCTGTAACCAAACAAAATACCCCTTCACAGGACATCTTGCGCTTGTCAATTGGATGCGATAAAAATGGAGATCTTAAATATCTACGTTAGAGGGTCTCCAGGTGCTCAAGCGACATCGATCTTAACAGCCCTAGATTTAGAACTGTCTGATATTGACACCAACGCTGGGATCATTGTTGCAGGTGACTTCAACTGCACTTTCGAACCCCTGAGCGCAGAAGACATCTTGGGCATTGGAGATGAGTACACCAAATGGGCCATTCCACCACTGAACATTGTGCCAATAAAGAAATGGACACAAAGAGCCAGACAAATCAATGCCCTAACCTTGGAGCACAATTTAAGAGCAGCCAATGGTAGGACCCGCTCAGACCCCCGTGGATCATACACATTTAACAGGATTAGTTTCCCCTCCCGCATTGATGATATATTATTAGACTTGCGTCTATGGGCTGTCCTTATTGATATGGAGGTCATTCCAAGCCTCGATAGTGACCACAATCCTCTGTCCATGCAACTTAGACGACAGGAGGATACCACATCCATCGCGATGGATATAACCTTGATGCTGTCAACAAGGGAGGTAAAACCATCCAACTGCAATCGCCACCTCCGGTGGCATATGGTGGCCAAGCAGGGCGAAATACTGGCTAACATTAGGGATTTCATGCAGCAGAGAACCTTGGACCTTGTACCATTAAACTCCACCCCTGAGGTTACACAGGACTCCAAATTCCCCTGGCTATACCAGGAGACCATAGGAAGGTTGGGGGAATTTTTCTGTATAAAGAGTAATAGGGATCGGAAAGCCCATACCCCACAAGCAACCAATCTGTGGTACTCGGCTCTATGCAGGGAAAAAAACATGGTTTATCATTAGCCCTTAGGGCAAAAGACCAGACCAAAATAAGCCTAGCAAGAAAGACTTACTCTAGGACAATAGACCAAGCAAAGCGCCTGTGGGAAGAATCACACTGGCAGGAGCTCAAATCCACTGCACTCCAGAAGGATTCTATTACAATTTTGGGAGTTCATTAATATAAGCACGAGGAGGGGAGCAGATCCGCTTCCCAATCACATTTCAGGTCGCCAATGGTTTGACCACTTTCATGGCTTGTATTCGGGAGGTGTAGGGAGTATAACCCCGACCAGGGGTCTCGGGCATTTATTACCGAGATCCCCAACTCAGGGGTGATATTCGGGCTTAAAGAGGTGTCATCGGCCATCGCAAGCATAGCGCCAGGCAAGGCGGCGGGTCCAGATGGCCTCCCTTGCGACTTACTATTACACGACCAAAAGCTGTGGGCCCTTTTCTTTTTTCGGGTAATGAACCTCATTGCGAGAGGACATCCTGTTCCAGATTCCTGGAAAGGCGCGGAGGTGGTGACCATCTACAAGAAGGGGGATAGGGAGGGCCCTGCCAACTACAGACCGATTAGCTTAATCGATGTAGTTCAGAAAGTGGTTGGCAGGGTCCTCCTCATGAGGCTTAGGTCGTGGATGGACGAGGACAATGTCCTGTTACATTTTCAGGCAGGGTTCAGACAGGGGGTTGGCACGATGGACCAGGTCTTCAGATTCTTTACTATCTATTGGAAATCTGTGATAATCGAGAAAGGCAGCCTATATTTGGCATTCATCGACTTAAGAACAGCCTTCGACCTGGCCCCTCGTGCCAAGCTTTGGCAAGTATTGTCTGACCTAGGCATTCCCCCGCCGATTCTGGATTTCATCGTACGCCTCCACAAGGGGAACTACGCCAGAATTAGGTGGGGTCGCCAGGGCCACCTGACAGAGAAGATAGTGGTAGAGAGAGGGGTTCGCCAGGGTTGTGTTTTTGCCCCAACTCTGTCCTCCCTCTTCGTTAATGGGGTGGTAGACCATTGAGGGAGGACCCAACCGACGCTCCAACCCTGGCAGGAGAAAAATAGGCCACGCTGCTTTTTGCAGACGATACCCTATTGATCTCAAAAAGCCCGATGGGACTGCAAAAACTATTAGATCGGTTCAGCCAGTTTTGTGACTCCAGGGGCCTGTGTATAAATACATCCAAAACAAAGCTTATGGTTCTGGCACCATCCAAACGGTTCAAGAACACCATCAAGTTGAATGACTCCCCATTAGAACTAGTCTAAGCTTTCGACTACCTGGGTGTAGGGGTCAACAACTCGATGAAGTGGGACTCTCATCTCTCAAAAATGCTGCTTACCCACAAACGAGTTGCAGGGGCAATCGCGAAACATCAGCGACTTTCTTACAGCAGACCAGTAGCCCCTGCCATTAAGGTTTATGAGGGAAAAGCCTTGCCTTCGTCCCTTTACGGGGCGGAACTGTGGGGATTTGAGAACCTGACAGATCTAGTGAGATCTGAGAACAAGTTTTTTAGAGATCTGGTCTCGCTCCCTCCATCGCCCCCACTAGTCCCGCTCCGCCATGACTATGGAAAACATCCATTCAACGAAATAGCAAGGTTACGTCCCTTATTATTCTGGGTGTGCCTGAGAAGGACCCCAGAATTGTGTAACTATGCTTCTGCCTTGACCGAATTAGTCCGCTTAGATACGGGCCACAAGATAAAGTGGATATCTAAACTGAAACAGCTTGTGGGGGATATTGGACTGGCAGAGGCATGGGAAAGTCAGACCCAGTCACCTAAACTGGCAGTAAAGAAAGCCTACTGGGAGTGGGTCACAATAGAAACCATACGAAACTCAAAGCAGGGCATCCTGACGGAGCAGTTCCTTGATCACAAGCCCACCTCTAAACTAGAACCCTTTCCTGATTTATTGAATCCCCGAGAAAGAGGACATTATATTTGAAGTTGAGGTTCGGAACACTCCCATTGATGGATTTCACAGCAGGGTGGAATCTAAACATCGAGAAAGACAGCAGGTGCCCTGGGTGCGCCTCCCCTACTGAATCCATTCCCCATTTTCTTTTCGCCTGTCCGGCGTACATACATGTGAGAAGAAAATGGCTGAAACCCCTATGTACCAACCTGGGAGCAAAGAATTATATGGAGGCGCTGCGTATTCTAAAAACTGACACATCCTCCCTTAGTACCATCTGTGGGGCAGCTAAATATTTGGGCTGCGCATGGTTAACCAGAAAGAAGCTTTTGAGGGTAAATACTGCTTAGACATGGGAATACAACCGAGGCCCCCCTGTTAGCATTGTGCTTTTTATTGTATATGATGAATTGTTTTTATCTTTGTACAGTTTTTAAGGAGACTTTTAAATAACATTGTTTTACCCATGTGGAATGTTGCTATTTGTACCGCTGTATGACAGTGAGATACCATTTCCTTTCCATATTGGATTGTTTAAAAATGATGAATTTGGTTATGTGTACACTTTTATGATATTTTTCATATCTAATAAAGTCATACAACAGAAAAAAAACCTTTCTCATAGGAATTTGAGAAATAGAACAAAACATAATATATAGAGTTGACTTAACTGACCTCCCATCGCAGGGACAGAGACTCAAGTCAGAAAAAGTAAAGTCTTTGGCAAGTAAACTAACCAACAAAAGTAAGAGTTTAAAACGAAACCAAGTGAGAACAAAACATTGCTGTCTGTTTAAAATAAGAGAAAGATGTGGTTGAAGGCCATCCTTTGTACAGACCAAATTATATGAGTAGGTTTTTAAGAGTCAATCCCATCTCGAAGACAGCTTGGTCTTACAATAAAATAGCTGTTTTAGATTTCATAGAAAGGCACGGCTCAGATGTTCACTTAATGCATGCATGTTGTTTCCTCTCTTCCTTGAAATTCAAGCACATTTGTTTTCCCCTTTGCAATTTTCTTGGTCATTTATTGTTTTACTCTGATAAGTTGTGCAAATGTAAGATCTTTAAGTGTTTTGGCCAACAGAAGCTTGCATAATGCAATACATTTTTGTGATCTGTATCTTTGGTCTCCAGGTCTGTTTTGATCTTTCCATTTTCAAGAGAGATTTCACATTTAAACAGTTAAAATTGTGTTCAAAATTGATTTTAGTATTAGCTTTTTGCAGGGTTTCAATTTGAGTAAATTGCTCTGTGGGCTCCTGCTAAATATGAATATATTCTAAATGCATCATAAAATTATCATGAAGTTGTCTGTCAAGCGCTGAGCTGGAAATCTGTGAATCTACCTATGTAGATGTTGGCTTAGCAAGGTACTAACATCAACTTATTAAGGTACTGACGATGAACCCATTGGCTGACGAACCCATTGAAGTAATGTGTAACTGTAAAAAATCTTGTCATATCATATGAAAAAGATGTGGTATCGAGGAAAATGGTGTTCAGTTACATTTTTATTATTTGATTCATAACCTTAAGAGGTCGACAAACCGATAAATATAAATCTGTTGTACATAGCACAACATCAATCCACATTTTAACACATTTAAAAATACCTTTTTAAAAGATAAAGACTACAATAGTCCATTGCATTTTTGGGATCTTTAATGTATAGCAGAGAATCTTTAGCAGCATAGTTTTTGTTAGAGGTGAACGTACAGACTAAAAATCTGTGATGTGCCATTTTCAGCGTAGGACAGCTAAAGCGTACTTTGGTCAAACTAATTCTGGATCCCTTTGTTCACCTTAGTGGACGTATGCATTGCTGTTACATAGGCCTGTCTGACTAGTAACTAATTTTGAAGGTCAACACCCTGTACTTAGAAGAAATAAAAACCTTTGAATCTTCTGTTTGGTCTGCCTTCACATATTATTAGGACTTTTCCAAATTGCTGATTCCAATACATTTGTCTATAGTGTGAGGTTCTATACAACAGCCATGATTTGTTTTAAAAATTGCCTTTGCAATCCTAGATTTTTACGTGTGAAAGACACCGCCAACTTTAAACTTTATTCTCTATAATAGTCCGATATGAAAGAGCTAATAGTAAATTTCACGTGAATTTCAAGCCAGTGGAGGCAGCCAGCAGCAATTAAATCAGTAGGTCACAGTGAGTTCCATAGCTTGACAGTATCCCCACAGGATTATTGCACCTAGACCTTTACTATCAGAGCTGATTATTCCACATTGATTACCTCTACTGGAGTTAATTCATTAAAATTCCATTGCTTTTTTAGAATTTTGCCTTGATCTAGCTAATGGATGCGAGGTAAGACTGTTTTAACCCCTTCATAACAAGATTGTAGGAGTTGAATACCTACAAAAGATAAAAGAAATGCCTTTTGCCATATGAATGGCAAAGTGATTGTATAGCCTTATGTTGTGCTTTTTGCACTTAATTGAATGATGTGTGCTAGGGTGTCTAATTTTGTGAGATTATTATGCTTCAATATGTGTACTGTGTTAATTTCTCTATCTCTTCATTCCCTACTTTCCAGCTGAAAGTACTTTGTTTTCCACCCTGACTGAGTTTATCTTTAGAAAAGGATTCTTTGAATATAATAATGTAACTTGCCCACATTTAAACGTATTGTGGTTAAATCAAGGATGATCACATCATTTGCGTACATCAATGTGTTTATGGGATACAAGCCCAGAATTAGGCGTATTGTCTAATACCTTTGAAAAGGATAGGAAATCGTACAGATATATGCAGAAAAAGAAGTAGAGCGGGAAGACAGCACTGTTTTAGTCCAATGTTTATACCTATTTTTGTGAGAGCTTTTGTAGCCCCCGTGGATACTCTACTCCGGGTATTGGAGTGTAATGTAATACGAAGCCTTATAACCCCTACTAGGCAACTTATGCCAAAGGGTGGCCCTATTGACCTGATTGAAGTTGGTGGCAAAGTCTTTTAAAGCTGCATAAATGGTCTGATCATAAGCTGTTATATATTTATCTGCTAAAACTTGTATTTTCACACAACGTGTCACGTGTGAAATAATGTTTCCTAAAATCAGATTGTTCAAGTGGTAAGAGTGCGTGATCTGACGCCCCTTTAGCAAGATAGTCTAGAAGACATTTACCAAACTGATCTCCTGTGGAATTCAGCAGTGGAGTTTGTTGCTAGGTTTGAGTGGGGCATCCTTACCACTTTTTAGGCCAGGCGTTAACCAAGACCGTTTGATTTTAGTAAACTTACACATACAATATACTTATAGGAGCTTGGAGCCGGATTTCTTCCTCGCTTGGACTCTTGTTGTGTCATTCACTTTTTTCTTATGCCCATTATAGCATACAGCATACAGCATGGGGCAGTGAGTGGGTCAGCCCACTTCAGTCATTGCCTACCTTCACTAAGAATGGTGACAATCCTCTTGCACAAAGAGCACCTCTGCCCACTACGCATTTCCCTTGAGTTGCAGGGACTAGTATGGCAATGTGTGCTTTTTTAAGATCAGAAAAAACTTTTTGACTTTAGCCATTTTTTCTTATGGTGAGGATCTGAGAGCTCATACTTCTTACACAAAACATGCATTTATAAATCCAAAAGGTTGCAGAGATTTCTATTGGTATTGACTACTTCCCAGCAAATAAAAACTGAACATTTACTAATTATAAGATACTGAGAAGGCATTTGACTTGGTGAGCTGGTAATGTAACTCCTGGACACTATGGGACTCCCAAACCAGTTTATATAAACAATTATCTTCTTATATGAGGAATCAACGGTAGCAGTGGTGTTAATTAGAGCCTGTACAGCTTCTATAAATTTTACTAGAGACCCTAGACAGGGCTGACCTCTTTGGCCTTTGCTATTTGTGATCTTCATTATACCACTGACCTAAGCCTTGAGAAAAAATGGAGCAATCAAAGCTGCAATCCCTGGTCCACCTAAACTGAAACTTCATGTTGAAGACCTTGTGCTGTACCTCCAATCCAACACTAATGTAATTAATAAACTTTTCCTTACCATCATTCACAATAATTTCTTACTATAGGGTAAACACTACTAAAACAGAAATCCTACTTTTCGATTCAGACATTAAAATACTAATGCATGCAACTCATCGCAAGAAACCAATAAGGTATTTATGTATCAGAGTTACCGAAAAATACGAAGATTTATATTTATTTATTTATTTAGCGATTTCTAAAGCGCCTGGTGACCCAAGGGTATCCCCGCGCTATGTAACTTGAAATCCTGATGAGGGGGAGAGAGGGGGGAGAGCGACAGAAGGGTGTTATTTAGGAAACAAATGGGTCTTAAGTTTTTTGCGAAAAGCCAGGTAGTTGGATTCTAGTCTGAGGGAGCGAGGGAGTGCGTTCCAGCCCTTAGCCGCTTGAACGGAGAATTGTCGACCTCCTGTGCGGGTTCTTTTGAATCTGGGGGTGCTGACTAAGTTCTCATTTTGAGATCGTAGGGATCTGGTTGCTGTGTAAGATGTAATCATTTTACTGAGAATCGCTGGACCAGATCCGTTGTAAAGCTTGTGTGTTGTACACATTGCTTTAAAGTGCACCCTTTGGCGCACGGGGAGCCAGTGCAGGGCTTTGAGGGCTGGCTTGGCGGACGTTCTGGAGGGAGTGTTAGTAAGCATGCGTGCTGCCGCGTTCTGTGTCCGCTGGAGTTTCGTGATAGTGGACTCGGGGGCTCCCAAGTAGACCAGGTTGCTGTAGTCCAGGCGGGACAGCACTAGTCCCTGGATGAGGAGCTTCCTGGACATAGGTGGATGTAAGGGCAGGATTTTACGGGTCGAGCGCATGAGCCCAAAGCATGTGCCCGAGGTTTTGGTTGCTTGGGTTTTCATCGTGAGCTGTGGTTCAAGCCACACCCCGAGTGTCTTGATTTCGCGTTTTGGGGGGGGAATTTCTCCGAACACGTCGGGCCATAGTGTAGGAGGGATAGTCGTCCATTGCTTGCCAAGTAGCATCACTTCTGTCTTTGTCCCATTCAATTTTAGCGATGAGTCATTCATCCAGTTGTGGATACCTATGAGGCAGTTAGTCAGATTTTCAGGATGATCAATCAACTGGGACAAGGAGACGACTAGTTGGGTGTCGTCAGCGTAACTCACCATTTTTATGTTAAATGGTGTTACCACGTCCTCGAGGGGGGCCATATAGACATTAAAAAGCGTCGGGCTCAGGGAAGAGCCCTGGGGGACGCCGCTGGTGAGTGGGAGGGTGGATGAGTGATGATTATCGTCCCACACTTGGAAAGTGCGTCCTGTAAGAAAGGATTCGATCCATTTGATTGCTGTCCCAGTAAGTCCTGCATCCGCCAGTCTATGCAGAAGGATACGGTGGTTGACCGTGTCAAAGGCTGCACTTAGATCCAGGAGGATCACTGCCACTGATCCTCCTGAATCCAGTAAGCCCCTTGCCTCTTCAATGACTGCGAGGAGTGCGGTGTCCGTTCCATGGCCCGGGCGAAATCCGGTTTGGGATTGTCGAAGCAGGTTATTAGTTTCAAGGAACTGGGATAGTTGGATGTTTACCAGTTTCTCAGTGACTTTGCTGATGCCAGGGAGTAGAGATATTGGTCTGTAGTTGGACAGGTCCGATGGATCTAGCTGAGGTTTTTTTAAGAGTGCTTTAACCACAGCACTCTTCCAGCTATCGGGAACAGTTCCGTGAGCGAACGAGCAGTTGATGAGATGTAAATGTAAATGTAAATGTAAATGTGTTTCGATTTATATAGCGCAACACTTTAACCCAGGGGTCTCAAGGCGCTTGCTTAGGGAACCCGTCCTGGTATTCCCCTGTGAGATACCCCGGCCGGGTATCCACAAGGTGAAAGCCAGGCATCCCGCCGCGAGGGGCCGTAGTGGAGATTAAGCAAACTATTGCCCAGAGTCGCAGAGTGTGACCCCGTGAGTCGAGTAGGCACCGGAGCGAGAATTGTCGACTCCGTGGAATTTTGAGCCCGTGATGGTAGGTACGATTACTGAGGCTACGGTCTTGAGGAACCTGATTGGTGCTGGGTCCAAGGGTGATCCACTTTTCATTTTTGTTAGGGTTCGCTCGACCTCTAGGGGGGTGACAGGTCGGAATGTCTGAAGCGTGGGGCGACGGATGCTTTCAGTCTGGTCGAGGGATGTAAGGCTTTCCGTGAGGCTGGGGGAGCTGGGGGGTGGGAGGGAGGCCAGGATGCGGGTGATTTTATTGTTGAAGAAGTTCGCTAGCTCATTACTTCTGTCAACTTTAGGGGTGTTGGAGGGGGAAGTGATGGGGACCTTGATCAGCTCCTTAACGATTAAAAAGGATTCTCGGGCTGAATTAGATGCTTCTTGTATTCGCGTATCATAGTATGAAGCTTTGGCTGATTTAATGGCCTCTTTGTAGAGTTTGACCGTAGACTGGTAGGCTTCTTTGTTGGCATGTTGCCAATTTTTTCTCCAGAGTCGTTCGGCTTTTTTGCAGTTTTTGCGAAGTGTTCTGAGATCTGCGGAATACCATGGTGCTGAGCCATGTTTGCCGTTTTTGTCTTCCCTATTTCTGAGTGGGAGTACTAAGTCTAGGGAGGCGGTAATCCAGTCCCTGAATCTTCTGTCTGCCGTGGTTGGATCTCCAGCGTGAGCAGGGATGTTTTTTTCAAGGGTCTTAGCCCATTCTTCCGTGGGGAGTCTGGACCAGGTCCTGTCCTTACTGAAGGTGGGGGGTATTCGGTTTTTCCTGAAGGTTCCAGGTAATTGGAAGGGGACAAGGAAGTGGTCTGTCCAAGGGAGGGGAAGGGCCTCCTTCGCTAGCATCGAGGGCGAGCTGGTAAACACAGGGTCTAATAGGTGGCCCTTGATGTGGGTGGCTCCGGAGTTTAATAGGTGGATGTCAAAAGCCGCTAGGTCTTGAATCAGATCATTGGCTACCGAGTCGGCCGGATCTTCTAGGTGGATGTTCAGGTCCCCAACTATCATATAGTTTGATAGGGAGTGGGCCTGAGTTGTGACTAGGTCTAGAAGAGAGCAGGCGAAGGGGCCTGAGAGGCCAGGGGGGCGGTAAACAAGGAGTCCTGTTAGAGAAGTGGTTGGGTTGAGTGTAACGGTAAAATGCAGACTTTCTGCGTCGGTAATCTGTGCGTCGTGGGTTTTGCAGTGGAGGTGTTCTCGATGGATGATAGCTACACCGCCTCCTCTACCTAGAGGGCGGGGTAGGGATTGAATACAGTAGCCCTGTGGTGTTGCTAATACCATGTCTGATTGCGAGTGAGGGCCGAGCCACGTTTCCGTGAGGAAGAG
>NW_028249844.1:0-45885 GCF_964263255.1 Lissotriton vulgaris | reverse complement strand
TGAACCCAGCCATATGCAAATCAGTCTTGACCCTGTGCCCCATGTGAACAGTTCAGCCTGAATGGCCAAGCCAGGTTCTCTCTGGACTGGAAACAAGCATCCTAGAACCATTTCGGGGTTTTAGCCCTCATCAGCCAGGATAGCTTGATTCCAGTGTCATGGAGAGCACAGGACTCACGTATGAGCATACCCTTCCCACTCGGGAAGACAAATCCAAAAACAACAGTTGATGGACAGAATGCAGAACAATGTCATACATTCACCCCTGTATAGAGATCTGGGCCTAAATCCATCATTTTTTTGCTCACCATGCCATTCCAGTTTGAACCCAGCCATATGCAAATCAGTCTTGACCCTGTGCCCCATGGGAACAGTCCAGCCTGAATTGCCAAGCCAGGTCATCCCTGGGCTGGAAACAAGCATCCTATGACCGGTTTCGGACTTTCAGCCCTCATAAGCCAGGAGAGCTTAATTCCAGTGTCATGGAGAACACTGGACTCACGTCCGAGCATACCCTTCCCACTCGGGGTGACAAATGCAAAAACAACAATTATTGGACAGAATGCAGAACAATGTCATACATTCACCCCAGTACAGAGATCTGGGCCTAAATCCATCGTTTTTTTGCTCACCATGCCATTCCAGTTTGAACCCAGCCATATGCAAATCAGTATTGACCCTCTGCCCGATGGGAACAGTACAGCCCAAATTGCCTAGCCAGGTCCTCCCTGGACTGGAAACAAGCATCCCTGGACCGGTTCCGGGCTTTCAGCCCTCATCAGTCAGGATAGCTTGGTTTCAGTGGCATGGAGAGCACTGGACTCACGTCTGAGCATACCCGTCCCACTCGAGGTGACAAATGCAAAAACAACAGTTGATGGACAGAATGCAGAAAAATGTCTTACATTCACCCCAGTACAGAGATCTGGGCCTAAATCCATAGTTTTTTTGTTCACCATGCCATTCTAGTTTGAACCCAGCCATATGCAAATCAGTCTTGACCCTGTGTCCCATGGGAACAGTCCAGCCCGAATTGCCGAGCCATGTCCTCCCTGGACTGGAAACAAGCATCCTAGGAACTGTTTCGGGCTTTCAGCCCTCATCAGCCAGGATAGTTTGATTCAAGTGGCATGGAGAGCACGGGACTCACGGGGCGAGGCTATGCGCGCAATGGAGACGGACGTCTCTGGGTAGAGCTCCGGGTTGAGCTCCCCTTTCCCAGGACATTTCTCCGTCTTCATTATCTGCTGCCTGCTGTTGACTCAGACGCTAAGCCAAGGAGCTGTGAGCCGCCGCTCCGCTGAGTTTGGTGCTGCCGGGAGGCTCCAGACTACACCACGGTTTCCTGGGATGGCGCATCCGCGCGCCTGGAGGCCGGGTCGGTGAGCGGATTCAACGAGGATGGGGCTTGTGTTGGCAGACTAGGCCCCACGGCGAGGCCTGGTGCACGGAGCAGCCGCGGCGGCCTCCGGGCTTGGAGCCTAATTGCAGCACCCGCCACTGGAGCCCACGACCACATAGGCGCAGAACCTCTCCCCTGGCCGCCACTTGTCCTGAGCGCCCGTGACTGCTGGAGAGTCAACGTCTCGGAACAAGGAGCCTGCCCGGTGCCGTGGGCGGCGCTGATGATGCTGGTGTCCACAGCCACGTGAGGCAGGGGATGAGGGCAGTGAACTGAGCCAGGAGACGGGCCCCTAAAGGTGAGGCACGCAGCACGCCCGATTGGACACGCCGCGCTGCAGGGAAGGGCTGCAACTGGGACCCGGGGCTGCCCCAGGCCTGGACGTTATGCCGGACTGGAGTCTCCACCCTGACAATTCGGTGCCTTGTCGCGACCGGGCCCTGTATGAGGTGCAGACCCGGGGAGCACAGCAGACAGTAGAGGAGAGGCACCACTGGCTGGCATAAATCGGAACAGGGAGGTAGAGTGGTTTTGTCGGAGTGGGCTCACAACGGGGTACCCACAGAAGGAACGCCAAGCGGATGTTCAGAGACGCTGTGCTTGGCCCGCTGACTGCGGCTGGAACACATAGCCCGGAACCAGGTGACCCCCTGACCACCTCTGGGTGCTAGAGAATTGACCCTCATCCCCGGCTCTTAGCTGGCTGCAACTGAACAGTCGTGGAGAAACGCGGCCGCCGGCTAGGACGCAGTATACCCCCTTGCGCCCTCCCTGTGCACATGCACCTCACCATCTGCGCTGCCCCGGATCTCCACTGGAGCTCCACAGACCATTGAACGCTGTTGCAGCGGGCACAAGCCTCACGCCCATCACGTTGCTCATGTCTGGGGGTACTAGAGCATGGACTGCCACCGGAGGAGCGCAATTAAGGGGAAAGATGGACAAACTCACGAAAAATGCGGACGATGACCAGATAGCGGCCAAGCTCGACACCATGCTGGCCGCCATGAAAAGGCTGGAGGAATCGGTCCAACTCACCCGCACCTCATTGGAGACCAAAATAGATAGCGTTGCAATTGACCTCACCCACCTGCGGGCTGATCATAAAAAGCTAGCGGAACACACCACAATTCTGGAGGGCGCTGTGTCGGAGCTTGAACCCCGGGTCACCCAGACTGATAAGCAGATATGGGACCTTCTCAACAGGGTTGAATTCCTAGAGGACCGCGCAGAGGATGCGGAAGGACGGGCGCGAAGAAATAAAGTAAGAATCGTGGGCATGCCGGAGTGATGGGAAGGGAAGGAGCCCTCGACACATATGGGGGACTGGCTGAGGACCCTACTGCCTGGAGGTACACTATCGACTCACTTCGTTGTGGAACGGGCACACCGCATGCCGACGAGACCTCTTCCCACGGGATCTAACCCTAGACCACTGCTCCTTCGCATCTTGAACCCAGAACATGATTCCATTTTGCGCGAAACACGAAGGCTTCAGGATATCCAAATAGACAATGCCAAGATAATGTTTTTCCCTGATTACACAGTCCAGGTCCAGCGCCAGAAACATTCCTTCCTTGCAGTGAAGCAACGCTTATGTCAGCTTGACCTCAAGTATTCCCTCTTATTCCCCGCCAAGCTGCTAGTGGTGGCACAGGACAAAATGCATGTCTTCAACAGCCCGGAGGAGGCTGAGGCATGGATAGACAGCGGGACAGACACGGCTCCCCGGCGAGTAATGGGACCTTCCGGTGCGCAACGTGCCTGGGGTCCACAGCGGCGCTGCAGGAATAGGTCATCACTGGCCTATGGGACTCAGGAGGTGATGGGCACCGGCCCGCCTGCGGAACTAGCACACCACGAACAACAAGACGCCCTCCGCATGGTGGCGGAGCTCAGCCACTCTCCAACCACGGAATCAGCTCCGGATGCTGGCTCCCGGGATCTACCCAGCGATGACGAAGCTATCTATGGATTGCCAGACTCTCAGATCTCCACAGAGCAACCAGATGTCACACCGCAAACAGCAGATCTGATCCACTGACCGGATGTGGAAGCCCTTTTGAACTGGGTGCCTGGCCTGCGATACCCCATTCACTTTTCACCTCTGGTTTCCTGCCGGATGCTGACGCTTGGCTGCTCGCCGCGAGACGCAGTGAGTACTGACCTTTGGTGCTTGGCTCCTAATGGGACAGCTGGTGAGGACCCGCAGATGCCCCTGCCCGCTGGGTCCCGGCTGCTGCCGCCTTGGCCTGATGGGAACAGCGAGATTGAATTGGCCTTACTGGCGGCGACCCGGCTTAGGCGTGAAATGTATTGCAAGCCATGTACTGTACCTACTTCTAAATGAAATGTTTTACAGCAGCTGCACTTGACTCATGTTAACTGGGAGGGGTGATGCTTCCTTTTCTTACCCGGTTGTTATGACAATTCCACTGTGCCTAGTGCACAGCGACCCCCCTGGATTTAAATGTTAACTGTCTCACTAGAGAGTTTGGACAGAGGCACGTTTTACAACCGACCTTTTGGTATTATCCAACTGTATTGTTCTTTATGGCTTATTGCAATGTTTGGACCGCAATTTCTTTTGTTTTCCTATATTTGTATTGCAAGCAATCATAGATGTGTCTATGGTATCTACAATGGGGGTACCTGGGTGGCACAATTCTTGTGATCTGTTGGGGGGCCTTGGTGGGGAGAGGGTAGGGGGTTACTTGAAATGTTAAAATGTCAGCAATAAAGCTCTGTACGTGGAACATGCGCGGCATGCATACACCATCACGCAGATACCAGATTTACTCCTACCTTAAGCGTCACCATGTCCATATCGAGCTCCTACAGGAGACGCATTTAAATGATGCGGAGACTCACACACTACGTCGCAGATGGCGTGGGCAACTCTATGCCACAGGATACTCGTCCTATGCCCGTGGAGCGCTGATATGGGTGAGACCGGGGACTCCTTCAGCAGTTGCACACTCCCGCATAGATCCGGAGGGTAGATTTGTGATAGTAAATAACAGGCTGGATGGGCACCCTGTGGTTTTGACTTCGTTGTACGCCCCAAACACGGACCAAAATAGTTTCTTCACACAGCTCTCTGCTAACCTGTCACGTTGGCATGGGACTCCATGGGTGTTGGGAGGTGATTATAACTGTATCCTTGACATTGCATTAGATCGCTCCTTCCCACCCCTGCCTGGCACACCTGTGCAGGGCGTCATGAAAGCCCTTATGAACTGTGCCTCACAATGGGATTTGCATGATGCCCGGCGGAACCGTAATCCTACCTCCAAGATGTATTCCTACTACTTGGGCGTGCATGATTTGCACGTACGACTAGACTGATATATGCTGTCAAGTGACTTACTCCCCCATATTGCAGACGCTTATTACATGGGCCGCACTCACTCAGAACACAACCCACACATACTGGAGCTGACATGGGCGCAACCGCACCCGCACCCGCCTATACCCACCTGGAGACTACAACCAGATCTGCTATTCAATGCCCCTTTCTGGAACTCCCTAAATTCACAAACAGTACACTATTTTGAAGAAAACACTGGCACTGCATCCACTGCCTGGGTACACAAGTCAACATAAGGAAACAATTGGAAAAAGACCTGACACAGATTGAGACAGACCTGCTTCAAAGAGAGTAAGAGGCGAGGGAGGGTGATGAGGAGGGAGTGTTGGAGGCTCGCGCGGATCATGGTTGTTTGCTGGACAGGTTGCGTCACCTTAACTATGCGGCCCACTCGGCGCGCACACACCACCTGGACGACAAACCTGGTAAATTGTTGGCCTGGCTGATTAGTCGCGAAGACCGTACGGCGCCTGTGACAGCAATATACACCAGCCATGATGAGGTCATTTACACACAAAGAGAGATTCTCGAGGCCTTTGTTGCCCACTATCACATGCTGTATTGCTCTCGATTACAGGTCCCCCTTGCTGATATCACTGAGTATCTCTCCGCCATAGCCCTGCCAGAATTAGAAGATGCCCATCGCTGTGAATTGGAGGCACCGCTCATGCCCGATGAGCTACGGACAGCCATCTTTGCCCTTTCTAACGGCAAGTCCCCAGGCATAGACGGGCTGCCAGCAGAGTTCTTCAAAGCCTATTCTGACATACTGATTCCTGAGCTGCTACGAATGTACACGGCAGCTATCGAGGACTCTTCCCTTCTCCCACGCTCAATGAGGCCAACCTCATCTCCCTCCCGAAACCGGGCAGGGACAGCATGCGCCTAGGCTCGTATCGGCTGCTAGCCCTCTTAAACACTGACTACAAGATATAAGCCTCTACACTAGCTCAACGACTGCCCCCCTTAGTACCCGCACTGGTGCACAGGGACCAAAATGGCTTTGTGCCTACAAGGAGCACTTCACATAATATACAACGACTGTTTAGGGTGCAAGAATATGCCACGCGACATTGGCCTCGGTCGCGATGCTTAGTACTAGACTTAGAAAAAGCTTTCGACTCCATGGAGTGGTCTTATCTTATGGCAGTATTGCGGAAGTACGATCTTGGGGATGACTATATTTACATGGTCAGCTTGTTGTACCAGAAACCCACAGTGCGAGTCCGCACCAGTAGGCTACTATCCAACGTTATTAGAGTCAAAAGGGGCACTAGGCAAGGCTGTCCCCTGTCCCCACTGCTTTTCTCGTTGGCAATGGAACCACTTGCGGAATTATTAAGAGCACAGGGCGCGGAGTGGGGGGCCCCCTTAGCGGACGGCATTCATGCGATCTCTTTATTCGCAGACAATTTACTTCTGTATGTTAAAGACCTGACCTGCCTACCGCTGACATTGTCAGACACCTTCCCCACCTTTGAAGCCATGTCGGGGCTCAGGGTTAACTGGGCCAAATCTGGAGTGTTCTCCTTCAGCCCAGACATGCAGGAATGTGAGGTATGCATTGATGGAGTATGGCTCGCCTGGTACACCACCACGTTCCGATACCTAGGTGTCCACGTTTACAGATCCCTGACTGATGTATTGGAGGGCAACCTTGTCGGAGCTATTTCTTCCTTACAGGCACAAATGTCTTTTTGGAAGAACCTCCCCCTCAATTTACCCAGCCTGGTAACTCTGACCAAAATGATAGTTTTACCAAGACTACTATACTATTACTCTAATATTCCAGTGTATGTCCCAAACCGCATCTTTCGAGAACTGGAAACCATGATCAGAGTCCTTATTTGGAACACTGGAAGGTCTCGAGTAACATTGACAAAGCTTTATGCACCCACAGATGCTGGGGGACTCGCAGTTCCTAACCAAGAACTTTATTACCTAGCGGCACATCTGCAGTGGGTGGCCGGATGGCTGAGCGGAAAGAACTTGAGCGATACAGCCACAGACACCACAATGCTGACTCACACACAGATCTGCACGGTGTTCCACCCCCTGACCAAAACTCCCTGCCCATTGCAGTTACATTTGGCTGTGGCCCGTATATGCTATGTGTGTAGTCTGAGGATCACCCGAACAGTGAAACCCTACGCCCGATACTCCCATTAATAGGCACTCCCAGGGATGGTGGGGTGGTGACAATGACTGCAACGGAACAATGGACACAAGCCGGTGTGGACACAATGGAAGATTTGTACACAGACGGTACCCTGATCCCTTTTGGCACACTGGCTGAGGTCACTGGCCTCCCAGCTGGGCAGTTTCTGCAACACGCATCCCTTATATGCACGTTCACGAGGGCCTGGGGCGACATATCCGAGGAACTACAGATGCACCTTTTGGTGCAATACTTGCATGTTATGGGGAATGGATCCGACGTGATCCACTGGTTAGTGTAGGCTTTCTTATCACACACACAGGGCACCCTCCAACCACTGAGAGACAAGTGGGCAGCAGACAGGAGAAGGGAATGGACAGACAAGGAATGGACAATGATACTGGCAGGCCCCATCAATATTCCACGCAACTCCCGCTTCAAGCTCATTCAATTTTATATATTACATCGGGCATATTTGTCACCAAACAAAATTAACCAGTACGTCGCAACTGATACTTCTGCGTGCCCGAGGTGCTCTCTGGTTGGCGCGGGTCTCCTTCATATGCTCTGGACCTTCCCCCGGATACAGCATATTGGCACACCGTGACGTCACTGTTGGAAAAAGGGGTTGGCGAGGATCTACAGCACAAGTGGGAAACACGTCTGCTAGGCTTATATAAAAGAACGAAACAAAACAAGGTCCCTTCTAGATTCTGGGACCTTGGGCTCATCGCAGCCAAGAGACTCCTACTAAACGCTGGAAAAGCAGTGAACCACCACATGTTAAGCACTGGCGCGCCTCTTTAGATAATTGGGCGAGAGCGGAAAGCATCACCCTTCACAGGGAAGAGGCAGCGGGGCTGAGGAAATTCCCCATTGCGCAGCTTTGGGACGACACTTTGAGGTCTTTCCACAAGGCGTGTCTTGATCAGGGAATCACCTAGATCCTCTCCTTTCCAGACCCGGCCTGGACAACGAGCGGAATGGAGAGTGGTGCACACATGTGAATTGATTAATTCCTCGCCTGCACATAGCATGCCGCACCTATGCTACACGATACCACTATCACACTACAAGGAGACAACCCCACCCCTTCCCTAGCGCACAAGACCCGGTGTTTAACCCCTTCGATGCTGGTGACGGAACCATTCCGTCATCAGTCACGGTTGGGCTGTGCTGATGACGGAATGGTTCCGTCAGGACCACACCCATTTTCATAGGGGCCCAGCACAGGAGGAAAATATCGCCCGCAGCGATACGGTTAAGGCCCATGATCGTGTTAGGATCCTACATATATCCTCACCCTCAAACCAACACCCCCTTGGACTCAATGACACACACCCATAGACACATACAAACGTATTGCTCGCTCTTTTACTTCTTTGTATATTATTTGATTCCTCCTTTTCTTTCCTTTTTCCGTATCCTTTGGTTGTTTTCTTTCCCTTCTCCATTATGTTGGCCTTCCTTTCTTATGTACACTTAAATCTCTCTTCCCTCCCCCCGGTTGGTCAAGTCTACGGTGTCACAGCAACTTTGCTAACGGACACACTTGTTAAAATGTTTGGAGCAAAACTTGTTGTTGTTTAGGAAATTTTTATTAATCATTTGAAAAGTAATACAATGGACATGTCATAAATAATTAGGAAAAAATACATGTGAATATAGTATTAAATGACATAAATCATCATAAAGAAGTGCATGAGAAGGATGGGAAAAAGAATAGTGAAAGAGGTGATAAAGAAAAGAGGGAGAGAAAAGAAAAGAAAGAAGGAGAAGAATAAAAGGAAAAAGAAAAAAAGAGAAGAGCAAGATGTACTACGTGGGATTATTAGCACGCAATAAAGGAGGAGGGTTGGAGGAAAGATATGAGGTGAAGGGAAGCCACAGTAGATCAGATTTAATTTTTAGGGGGACAGAGGTGGAGGATGCAATAGATATTCTGTGTTCATCACAAACATAGTTCCACCAAGTGTGGACAGAAAGCTTAGAATTATCCTTCCAACACGATAAAATAACTTTAAATGCAAGAGCAATAAACAGGTCTAATAACTTAGCAGAAGAAGGTACAATATCAATATCATCAGATAACGAACCTAAAAACACATTCAATAGAGATAATGGGGAGGAGCAAGAAACATAGGCATGCAGATATTCCATACTTCAGTCCAAAATGATAAAACAGGGGAGCAATCGTATAGTTGGTCTTTAAGAGTACCAGGTTCCTTGGAACATGACCAGCATAATGGTGAGGAAACAGGAGAAAACTTATGGATACTAACCGGGGTAATAACTTCTCTATGATATATAAAGAATAAAGATTGCGTAATACGTGCAGCAACAGATACTTTAAAAAGTTTGGACCATAAACGATCCCACAATGCAACAGATAGAGAGACATCAAGGTCAGTCTCCCAAGCAGTCTCTACATTAGATTTAGGACGTTCTGAGATATTAGATAACAAAATTGAATAAACAAGAGCAGCTTTAGGTTGTTGAGTAGAAAATAAAGGGTACAATGGAGTGGTGGGGGTGAAGGAAGAAAAAGAATCAGATGAGGAGAGGGAAGACAAGTGAGATTGAATAGAAGATGTTATAATGGTATATTCAGTAATAAACAATGAAGGCAAATGAAATACATTTTGCAATACTGGGAAGGAAATACGGGATGGACCAACAAAAAATTGATGCACAAATAGGATACCCTTTTCTTTCCAGTGTTTAAATTAAAATGATTTGCCCTTGTATCGAAGGAATTTGTTGTACCACACCACAGAGGACAAGAAACACTGAAGCGGGGATAGAGTAGAAGAAAAAACAGTTTGTAATAAAAATTGGGAATATTTCAAAATGGGATATTTGGATAAAAAAGAACAATTTGACATGAAAACAATATGTTGGAATGAGAAATCTTTCAAAAGGGAGCGTTCTAGGAGAACCCACTTAGGCACAGGGTTATCCATGAAGTCATAAGCAAAGGAAAAGGACTGTTTAATCAAAAAAGCAGAATGGTATGATTTAAAATCAGGAAAACGAACACCGCCTTCATGTTTAGGACGAATTAACTTGTGCAGAGCAATTCGTGGATGTTTGTTATTCCACAGAAATGTTATACAAAGAGAATTAATGCGTGCAAAATAGGATTTGGGAATTTTAAAAGGGAGCATGGAAACAGTATAGAGAACATGAGGGGTAATCATCATTTTGATGGTAGCCAATCTACCCCACCAGGATAGGAATAAGGGGGACCAAATTTGAAGAAGGGATTGAATTTTCTGAATTAGTGAATCAAAGGTTAATTTAAGGGTGTCTTTTAGGGAGGAAGAAAACCATATACCAAGGTATTTAATTTTGGAGGGACACCATGCAAAATCAGTATTATTAAACATGTACTGGAAACAGATTGGATTAAGGGGTAGAACTTCTGTTTTAGATAAATTGAGCTTATATCCTGATATGGAAGAGTACAGATGGACCTCATTCAAAAAATGTGGAAGGGAGGATTCCGGATTGGACATATATATCAGGACATCATCTGCATAAGCAGACACTTTAGATTCAGTAGAGGAGAGCTTGAGGCCAGTAATATTAGAGTTGGAACGAATACGTTCTAAGAAAGGCTCAAGACATAAAATAAATAACAAGGGCGAAAGGGGACAGCCTTGTCTTGTACCTCTAGTTAATGAAAAAATCTAGAGAATTGGTTATTAACAAAAATACTGGCACGGGGGAAGAATAAAGAAGTTTAACCAAGGATATGAAAGATGGACCAAAACCAAACCATTTGAGGGTACGAAACATGATTTGCCAATTAATACGATCAAAAGCTTTTTCAGCATCCAGGGATAGGGCCGCCAATGGGACTTTAACATTTTTAGCATGTGCAATGACACTAGAAAACAGGCGAGCATTATCAGCAGCAAGTCTACCCTTCACAAATCCCACTTGGTCTGTTTTAATTAAACGGGGAATAATAGAATCTAGACGAGATGCAAGGATTTTAGCAAAAATTTTGCAATCATAATTAATTAAAGATATGGGGCGAAAATTTTTACATTGTGAGTGGTCTTTATCAGGTTTGGGAATAATGACAATGAGAGCCTCCAAAAAGGACCCAGAGGCTTTGGCATCTGAAATAAATGAATTAAATAATTGAAGGAGTTTAGGTGCAAAAAAAGAATGAAAAGAGGAATAAAACTCAACAGGAAAACCATCAGGGCCAGGGGCTTTCGACTTTTTGAGAGAGTTAATGGCTGTAATAACTTCCTGGAGAGTAATTTCCCGTTCCAAAAGAGGAAAATCCATCGGAAGGGAAGGGGAGCTGGGAGACCCTCAAAAAATGTTGTGAAGTCCACTTCAGAGGGATGTGTGTCATCAGAGTATAAGGCTTGGTAATAATTATGAAATACTTCGGCAATATCTTCATCGGAAGTGACTAATTTATTAAGAGATTCATTAAAGATAGGACCAACAGTTTTACGTTCGGATTTTATTTTTAAATAATTTGCCAACATTTTCCCTGCTTTCTTCTGGCCACCATGGAATTTAGATTTAATTTTGAGAAGGGTGTGACAAGCTTCATTGGTGATAATTTTGTTAAGGTGTGTTTTGGCGAGGATTAACTCCTGAAGAGCAGAGGAGGACTTAGAGAAAAAATAGGAATGTTCAAGG
The DNA here is from genome assembly GCF_964263255.1 of Lissotriton vulgaris. NCBI lineage: Eukaryota > Metazoa > Chordata > Amphibia > Caudata > Salamandridae > Lissotriton > Lissotriton vulgaris. The sequence continues at coordinate 34,284 of NW_028249844.1, read as the reverse complement.
CTTTTAATCCTTTTAAGTTGGTCGTCGTATTTTTGTCTATTAAGCTTCTTCTTTTTAGAAACATAGGATATAGTAAATGCTCTAAAAGAAGCCTTAAAAGCATCCCAAGTAACGGGAATGGAGGTGTCCGAGGGATTATTAAAGGAAAAGAACTCATTAAAAAATTACACACTTTCTTTTATAAAAATGGCATCAGATAAAAGAAAAGAATTAAATTTCCAACGACTAAATTTAGAGGAAATAAGGGAGAGATCGAGGGTAGTGTACACGGGAGCATGATCAAAAATAAAAATAGAACCAATAACAGACTTTTGAATGGAGGGTAAAAGAGACTTACTAACCATAATGTAATCAATTCTCGAGCGAGTGTGGTGGACATTAGAAAAAAAAGTATATTCTAGCAAATCTGGGTTGTACATTTTCCATGAATCGTATAAAGGACAAGAAGCAATGGCAGATTGAAAACTTTTATGGGACTTGTCCGGTTGAAATTTACTGGATGATAATCTATCAGAAAAAGGATCTAACTATTGATTGAAATCACCAGCAACGATAAAATCTATAGATGAAATCAGAACTTTAATATATTTCCAAAATTTTGGATCAGGACGGACTGGACCATATATATTAAGCAGTACCATTGTCTTGTTTTGTATGACAACCTTAGCCATTGCCCAACGTCCTTCATCATCAGTATGAGAAGAAACAATCTGAACATTTAAAACTTTATGAAACAGTATAGCAACCCCTCCCTTTTTATGAACAGCAGGCGAAAACACAACCTGGCCCACCCATTGCCTCTTGAGCTTAGGAGATTCAACATCAGAACAATGCGTTTCATGAAGAAAAACAACCTGCAAATGAAATTTAGATAAGTGAGACAATACCTTTTGATGCTTGACAGGGTGACCGAGACCTCGCACGTTCCAAGAGACAAAGTTACACATGGTGGTAGGAAGGGAGGATGGGCGACAAATGGTGCAGACACATGGCAAGGAGATCACTACAAAAGGGAAGACACAAAATACATAAGTAATTGAAATTAAAAAAGGGGACTCCCAAAACGCTCACAATATCGAGACCAAAGAAACCCATAGATAGAAGAAAAGACAATATGCAGAACAAAAATAGAAGTAGAGATCGCTTAGGAAGAGAATAGCATTGAAACTGGGAAAAAAAGCAAAGAAACCAAAAAGAAAGAGGGAAAGAGAGAAGAGAGAAAGAGAAAAAATAGATGAGGACAGAGAGAGAAAAAGTAAACAGATCAAGGCACAAAGGCCTGATCGGAAAAAAAAGAGAGCAACCAAGACATCTAAGGCTAAGATACGCCAGTGGGAGAATGCAACTCATGAGCTACCAAAGAAAAGGACATATACAGAAAGGAAAGACACAAGGATGTGAGAACTAAACCTCAAGAAACAGATCAAGAATAAAGGAAATGATCTAATGAGGTTAGAAAGAATAGAAAAGCTACAATGAAAAGTCGAAAGAAGGAAAAACATTAGTTAGCAGTGTCCATATTGGAAGGAGAGACACTCAGAAGATAGTCGTGGAGTTTTTGCGGATCATCATAAGATCTGGTACGGCCATTATGCGTTATATTGCAGAAACAAGGATGTAGGATTCCATATTGAATGTTCAGTTGTCGCATTAAAGGTCGAAGATTCAAGAATTCCTTGCGTCGAGAATTCGTAGCCGATGAAAGATCCTGTGAGATAAAGATGTTATGACCAGACCATTGGAGACGTCGCTTGATCCTGGCGGCCTTCAGGACAGACATTAACTCTGTGAATTCTAGGAACAGTAGAATGATGCCACGTGGTTTGGAGGAGTTGGAATTAATACGGCCAAGACGATGGGCCCTTTGGATATTAAGAGGATGCGATGCTGGTTGAAGATTCAAGAGTTCCTGAAGAAATTTCCGTATAAAGGACACCATGTCGGACTCCTCCAAATTTTCCAGAACACCATAAACGCGTAGATTGTTCCTACGATTACGATTTTCCAAATCCTCTGTGTGAAGTTTGAGTTTGTGGATCTTTTGTTCCAATATTGGAATTTTAGCTGAGACATCTTGAATATCGCTCACACGCTGTTCCAGATTCAAAACCTTGCCCTCCATGACAACCCAGCACTCTTCAATTTGCTGAAGTTTTGCATTAGCAGCGGACATAAAAGGTTGGAAACCAAGCACCTCTTCAAGAATGGAATCCAAAACAGGATTAGAAGAAGACGCAATGGGGGAAGGCGGGTCATTCTTAAGCCTCTTAGGTTTGGTTCCAGTTTGTGACATTTTTGGAGAGAGAGAGTTATTTGCCATGGTAATAGAAACCTGTCAAAATGCCCTACACAGGCACGTAGGAAGCAGGTGGGCACTAACAGAGAGCAGCAGGATCCAATGTGACTGCACGGACTGAACTGGCTTAGAGATGCTTAGACAGTAAGAGGGGCATACAAAGCATGGCTGAAATAAGGCGACAAAAAGGAGAAGCCAAAAAACGCACTACCCTTGAGTGCTGATACCCTCACTGGATTGAGAATAGCAAAAAGAAAACAAATGATACTGTGTCAATGACAACCACAGCACATAAACGGAGCATCTATTAAAGCCAGCACCATTAAAGGTGATAAGTTGTAAATGCAATGTCACTTTAAAGACCTTAATGCCAGAAGAAGCAAGTAGTGGCAAAGTGAAATACAAACCTAGCAAGTCTCAAAATGGCGGTTGTGATCTCCACACATAGTAAAAGAAAAACGTTCCCAATATGTAAGCAGGAAGCAAGAAACCATGGGAGGCAAGGGATGTGGACACCAGCAAAAATAATATCAAGTAAGTTCTTGTAAAAACATGTGAATGGGGATAATCAGAAAGAAGCAGAGCACTTCGCAGGCAGAAAACCTAAAATGGCGGCCATATTTCCTCAGAGAAACTGTTGTGACATCAGAAATCGAGAGGCAAAATGCATTTGGCACGGAAAAACTATTAAAGATTGTTTAAAAAAATAATATACATGCCAAAGTGTTCCTCCGATGTTACCAGCAGTAGGCAAAGTGAAATGAGGCGTAAGAGCAGATGCAGGACGACATTCACGGGATCGGCAAACAAAATGGCGGCCACCCGAGTTGAGGAGATGGTACAAATTACCGGGACCAAAATCCACTGTTCCGTTGTTAGGAGACACTGCACAGTTGTTTCTTCATGATCTGCCCACCTTTCGACGACACTGCAGCCCAAAAAAGCCGTTCGAAAAACGTCAGGAAAGGTCCTCACGGCATCCGCTTTTCCATCCTGAGCGGAGCTCACAGGAAATCCGTCCACTCCAGATGGCGTGCAAGCCACGCCCCCCGGAGCAAAATTTGTTGATCATATTGTTTTGTTCTTTATCTGATTCGCAACGTCTATCTATCTATTTATGAGACCGCCTTAGATGACACGCCTCCTACCTATGGTTAGGTGAGGGCTGAGAGTATTACATACACGCGAGGCAGTGATCTATCACGTCACATCCATGAACCCCAAGCCACTCTTATGGTCAGACCAGGTGGCAGCTTACACTCTAAGGCCTCAAAATGCTATTTGGGAATGTTGATTTATTTACTCCTTCTGCCTTGTCAATTGTGATGTACGAACAATGCCCTACGGTGTATTATTATTGTTTATGGATGCTATTGCAAATTGCAGGGATGGTTTGTTAAATTTGATTAGCATTTTGGCATGTATTGTGACCATACACTGAAAAATCAATAAAAGATATTCAAACAAAAAAAAATGGAGAGCCCGGGACTCACGTCTGAGCATACCCGTCCCACTCGGGGTGATAAATGCAAAAACAACAGTTGATAGACAGAATGTAGAACAATGTCATACATTCACCCCAGTACAGAGATCTGGGCCTAAATCCATTGTTTTTTTGCTCACCATGCCATTCAAGTTTGAACCCAGCCATATGCAAATCAGTCTTGACCCTGTGCCCCATTGGAACAGTCCAGCCCGAATTGCCAGGTCAGGTCCTACCTGGACTGGAAACAGGCATCCTAGGACCGGTTTCAGGCTTTCAGCCCTCATCAACCAGGATAGGTTGATTCCAGTGGCATGGAGAGCACGGGACTCACGTCTGAGCATACCCGTCCCACTCGGGGTGACAAATGCAAAAACAACACTTGATGGACAGAATGCAGAACAATGTCATACATTCACCCCAGTACAGAGATCTAGGCCTAAATCCATGGTTTTTTGGCTCACCATGTCATTCCAGTTTGAACCTAGCCATATGCAAATCAGTTTTGACCCTGTGCCCCATGGGTACAGTCCAGCCTGAATTGCCAAGCCAGGTCCTCCCTGGACTAGAAACAAGCATCCTAGAACCGGTTTCGGGGTTCAGCCCTCAACAGCCAGGATAGCTTGATTCCAGTGGCATGGAGAGCACAGGACTCATGTCTGAGCATACCCTTCCCACTCGGGGTGACAAATGCAAAAACAACAGTCTATGGACAGAATGCAGAACAATGTCATACATTCACCCCAGTACAGAGATCTGGGCCTAAATCCATCATTTTTTTGCTCACCATGCCATTCCAGTTTGAACCCAGCCATATACAAATCAGTCTTGACCCTGTGCCCCATGGGAACAGTCTAGCCGGAATTGCAAAGCCAGGTCCTACCTTGACTGGAAACAAGCATCCTAGGACCAGTTTCAGGCTTTCAGCCAGGATAGCTTGATTCCAGTGGCATGGAGAGCACGGGACTCATGTCTGAGCATACCCATCCAGGAAAGACATGGCTTGGCAGTTCGGGCTGGACTGTTCCCATGAGGCACAGGGTCAGACTGATTTGCATATGGCCATGTCCGAACTGGATGGGCAGAGTGAGCTAAAGAATGGTTATGGATTAAACCCAGATCAGTTGACTGGGGGTGAGTGTTTGATTTGCTCAAACGCTCCATCCATCATCCATTTTTGTATCGCTTTGTTTGCCCCAGGTTGGCAAGGTATGCTCAGATGTGAGTCCCTTGCTCACTTTGCCACTGGATTCAAGATAGCCTGGCTGATGAGGATTAAGAATCCGAAACCAGTCCCAGGATGCTTGTTTTTGGTCCAGGTAAGACATGGCTTGGCAGTTCGGGCTGGACTGTTCCCATAAGGCACAGGGTCAGACTTATTTGCATATGGCCATGTCTGAACTGGGGGGAAAGAGTGAGCTAAAGAATGGTGATAGATTGAACCCAGATCAGTTGACTGGGGGTGAGTGTTTGATTTGCTCAAACGCTCCGTCCATCATCCCATTTTGTATCGCTTTGTTCGCCCTAAGTTGGCAGGGTATGCTCAGACGTGAGTCCCTTGCTCACTTTGCCACTGGATTCAAGATAGCCTGGCTGATGAGGATTATGAATCCGAAACCGGGCCCAGGATGCTTGTTTTTGGTCCAGGGAAGACATAGCTTGGCAGTTCGGCAGGACTGTTCCCATGAGGCACAGGGTCAGACTGATTTGCATATGGCCATGTCTATACTGGGGTGGCAGAGTGAGTTAAAGAATGGTGATAGATTAAACCCAGAACAGTTGACTGGGGGTGAATGTTTTATTTGCTCAAACGCTCCCTCCTTCATCCCCTTTTGTATCGCTTTGTTCGTCCTAAGTTGGCAGGGTATGCTCAGACGTGAGTCCCTTGCTCACTTTGCCACTGGATTCAAGATAGCCTGGCTGATTAGGATTATGAATCTGAAACCGGTCCCAGGATGCTTGTTTGCAGTCCCGGGAAGACGTGGCTTGGCAGTTCCGGCTGGACTGTTCCCATGAGGCACAGGGTGAGACTGATTTGCATATGGCCATGTCTGAACTGGGGTGGCAGAGTGAGCTAAACAATGGTGATGAATTAAAACCAGATCAGTTGACTGGGGTGAGTGTTTGATTTGCCCAAACTCTCCATCCATCATCCCCTTTTGTATCGCTTTGTTCGCCCCAAGTTGGCAGGGTATGCTCAGACGTGAGTCCCTTGCTCACTGTGCCACTGGATTCAAGATAGCCTGGCTGATGAGGATTATGAATTGTAAACCGGTCCCAGGATGCTTGTTTCTGGTCCAGGTAAGACATGGCTTGGCAGTTCGGTCTGGACTGTTCCCATGATGGACAGGGTCAGACTGAGTTGCCTATGGCCATGTCTGAACTGGGGTGGCAGAGTGAGCTAAAGAATGGTGATGGATTACACCCAGATCATTTGACTGGGGGTGAGTGTTTGATTTGCTCAAACGCTCCCTCCATCATCCCCTTTTGTATCGCTTTGTTCGCCCTAAGTTGGCAGTGTATGCTCAGACGTGAGTCCCTTGCTCACTTTGCCACTGGATTCAAGAGAGCCTGGCTGATGAGGATTATGAATCTGAAACCAGTCCCAGAATGCTTGTTTCCGGTCCAGGGAAGACATGACTTGGCAGTTCGGGCTGGACTGTTCCCATGAGGCACAGGGTCAGACTTATTTGCATATGGCCATGTCTGAACTGGGGGGAAAGAGTGAGCTAAAGAATGGTGATAGATTAAACGCAGATCAGGTGACTGGGGGTGAGTGTTTGATTTGCTCAAACGCTCCGTCCATCATCCCATTTTGTATCGCTTTGTTCGCCCTAAGTTGGCAGGGTATGCTCAGACGTGAGTCCCTTGCTCACTTTGCCACTGGATTCAAGATAGCCTGGCTGATGAGGATTATGAATCCGAAACCGGTCCCAAGATGCTTATTTTTGGTCCAGGGAAGACATAGCTTGGCAGTTTGGCAGGACTGTTCCCATGAGGCACAGGGTCAGACTGATTTGCATATGGCCATGTCTATACTGGGGTGGCAGAGTGAGCTAAAGAATGGTGATAGATTAAACCCAGATCAGTTGACTGGGGGTGAATGTTTGATTTGCTCAAACGCTCCCTCCTTCATACCCTTTTGTATCGCTTTGTTCGCCCTAAGTTGGCAGGGTATGCTCAGACGTGAGTCCCTTGCTCACTTTGCCACTGGATTCAAGATAGCCTGGCTGATTAGTATTATGAATCTGAAACTGGTCCCAGGATGCTTGTTTGCAGTCCAGGGAAGACGTGGCTTGGCAGTTCCGGCTGGACTGTTCCCATGAGGCACAGGGTGAGACTGATTTGCATATGGCCATGTCTGAATTGGGGTGGCAGAGTGAGCTAAACAATGCTGATGAATTAAACCCAGATCAGTTGACTGAGGTGAGTGTTTGATTTGCCCAAACTCTCCCTCCATCATCCCCTTTTGTATCGCTTTGTTCGCCCTAAGTTGGCAGTGTATGCTCAGACGTGAGTCCCTTCGCCACTGGATTCAAAAGAGCCTGGCTGATGAGGATTATGAATCTGAAACCAGTCCCAGAATGCTTGTTTCCGGTCCAGGGAAGATATGGCTTGGCAGTTCGGGCTCTACTGTTCCCATGAGGCACAGGGTCAGAATGAGTTGCATATGGCCATGTCTGAACTGGAGTGGCAGAGTAAGCTAAAGAATGGTGATGGATTAAACCCAGATAATTTGATTGGGGGTGAGTGTTTGATTTGCTAAAACGCTCCCTCCATCATCCCCTTTTGTATCGCTTCGTTCGCCCTAAGTTGGCAGTTTATTCTCAGATGTGAGTCCCTTGCTCACTTTGCCACTGGATTCAAGATAGCCTGGCTGATGAGGATTATGAATCCGAAACTGGTCCCAGGATGTTTGTTTCCGGTCCAGGGAAGACATGGCTTGGCAGTTCGGGCAGGACTGTTCCCATGAAGCACAAGGTCAGACTGATTTGCATATGGCTTGTCTGAACTGGAGTGGCAGAGTGAGCTAAAGAATGGTGATGAATTAAACCCAGATAAGTTGACTGGGGCGAGTGTTTGATTTGCTCAAACGCTCCGTCCATCATCCCCTTTTGTATCGCTTTGTTCGCTCTAAGTTGGCAGGGTATGCTCAGACGTGAGTCCCTGGCTCACTTTGCCACTGGATTCAAGATAGCCTGGCCGATGAGGATTATGAATCCGAAACCGGTCCCAAGATGCTTGTTTCTGGTCCAGAGAAGACATGGCCTGGCAGTTCGGGCTGGACTGTTCCCATGAGGCACAGGGTCAGACTGATTTGCATTTGGCTATGTCTGAACTGGAATGGCAGAGTGAGATAAAGAATGGTGATGGATTAAACCCAGATCAGTTGACTAGAGGTGAGTATTTGATTTGCTCAAACGCTCCGTCCTTCATCCCCTTTTGTATCGCTTTGTTCGCCCTAAATTGGCAGGGTATTCTCAGATGTGAGTCCCTTGCTCACTTTGCCACTGGATTCAAGATAGCCTGGGCGGTGAGGATTATGAATCCGAAACCGGTCCCAGGATGCTTGTTTCTGGTCCAGGGAAGACATGGCTTTCCAGTTTGGGCTGGAATGTTACCATGAGGCAAAGGGTCAGACTGAATTGCATATGGCCATGTCTGAACTGGGGTGGCAGAGTGAGCTAAAGAATGGTGATGGATTAAACCACGGATCAGTTGACGGGGGGTGAGAGTTTGATTTGCTCAAACGCTCCGTCCATCATCCCCATTCGTATTGCTTTGTTCGCCCTAAATTGGCAGGGTATGTTCAGTTGTGAGTCCCTTGCTCACTTTGCCCTTGGATTCAAGATAGCCTGGCTGATGAGTATTATGAATCCGAAACCAGTCTCAGGATGCTTGTTTCCGGTCCAGGGAAGACATGGCTTGGCAGTTCGGGCTGGACTGTTCCCATGAGGCGCAGGTTCAGAATGAGTTGCATATGGCCATGTCTGAACTGGGTTGGCAGAGTAAGCTAAAAAATGGTGATGGATTAAACCCAGATCATTTGACTGGGGGTGACTGTTTGATTTGCTCAAACGCTCCCTCCATCATCCCCTTTTGTATCACTTTGTTCGCCCTAAATTGGCAGGGTATGATCAGACGTGAGTCCCTTGCTCACTTTGCCACTGGATTCAAGATAGCCTGGCCGATGAGGATTATGAATCCGAAACTGGTCCCAGGATTCTTGTTTCTGGCCCCTGGAAAACATGGCTTGGCAGTTCGGGCCGGACTGTTCCCATGAGGTACAGGGTCAGACTGAGTTGCTTATGGACATGTCTGAACTGTGGTGGCAGAGTGAGCTAAAGAATGGTGATGGATTAAACCCAGAACATTTGACTGGGTTTGAGTGTTTGATTTGCTCAAACGCTCCGTCCATCATCCCCTTTTGTATCGCTTTGTTCGCCCTAAGTTGGCAGGGTATGCTCAGACGTGAGTCCCTTGCTCACTTTGCCACTGGATTCAAGATAGCCTGGCTGATGAGGATTATGAATACGAAACTGGCCCCAGGATGCTTGTTTCTGGTCCAGAGAAGACATGGCTTGGCAGTTAGGGCTGGACTTTTCCTATGAGGCACAGGGTCGTACTGAGTTGCATATGGCCATGTGTGAACTGGGGTGGCAGAGTTGTTGAATTCAGGCCTCAGTCAGGCCCGCAAATGCGAAAGGTTCGCTCTTCTGTACGCAAGAAGTCCTCAGACTATATAAGAAATTGGCACGGAAACTGGAAATACAAAGACAAAGTTTAATAAACCTTTAAAGGTGGTACTACAGCCCACACAACACTCTTCAGTATTGTACAAGGTAGCATAAAGAATTTGGACACGCGGTCCCCTTTTATACACAAAAGAAGGGGCTCATAAGTGGGCGGTTACAGCTCAAAAAGTATGATTTACAACCATATATGGACATTTCTTGAACACGATTAATACATGGGTGGAGTTAATGGTTCGTGAAGGCCCCTGGATGCACATTCCAATCCCCTCTAAGCAGAAACAGATGTTACACGTACTGGGCATGCGCTAGATTGGCTGGAACTATTTATAAAAAAAGAAAAAATACAACAGAGTATTGGGGGGTCCTAGGGGAGTTAGTTTATAGACAATGTGAGTACCTTGTCCCCCAACTACTACTACAAAAAACAAGAGAGGTACTGAGAGTCTGTGAAATGAAGAAATGACAGGACCAGGTTGTGTCCAGTATAAGTGTTCAGATCAAACCATTGATCTTGAGCACATGACACTATTATGTCATAGAGGTGAGGATAGGAAGATACAGGGTTTAGAAAGTAAGAACATAGTACCCATCCGCCCACTCATCAGTGGAATTTCGTCATCTGGGTTGGTGAAAAGAAAGGTGTCCTATGGGCTTCTCCTCAGGGAGAGTCTGAGGTAGCCAGAAGTTGGACCCTTAAGAACCACATCCAACCAGCAGAGGATAGTGTGTGAGTGGAAGGGGCAAATAAATTTGCAGTGCTCAGAAAAGAAAAAGGAAACTAATCCTAGTGATTAAAATGTAAGGAATTGCTATCTATCACGTGTATTAATACACGTGATAGATAGCAATTCCTTACATGCTATCAGCTTACTGTTTTTAACGATACCACTTTGATGGTCACACCGAATAAAAGTCTTCTTATGTCATCAAAGTAGGTATTTTTAATCACTAGGATTAGTTTCCTTTTTCTTTTCTGAGCACTGCAAATTTATTTGCCCCTTCCACTCACACACTATCCTCTGCTGGTTGGATGTGGTTCTTAAGGGTCCAACATCTGGCTACCTCAGACTCTCCCTGAGGAGAAGCCCATAGGACACCTTTCTTTTCACCAACCCAGATGACGAAATTCCACTGATGAGTGGGCGGATGGGTACTATGTTCTTACTTTCTAAACCCTGTATCTTCCTATCCTCACCTCTATGACATAATAGTGTCATGTGCTCAAGATCAATGGTTTGATCTGAACACTTATACTGGACACAACCTGGTCCTGTCATTTCTTCATTTCACAGACTCTCAGTACCTCTCTTGTTTTTTGTGGAACTATTTATAACCTGTTGCTTGGCAAACTCCAGGGGTGACAGGCAGTGAAGTAGGACTTGACTCGTGGCGAGCACATGGTACAATGTGGCCTACAAAATGGAGGCCAGAAAATAAAATGGAGTCTTGCCGCGAATGTAAGGAAAAGCGGGAAACTACACTGAAGACACATAAATATGTCTTCAGCGAATGCTTAACATTATCGCTGTTTTATTTACAACAGACGACCCTTTCAGCATTTGCTGAAGACATTCGGTTTCTTTGGATAATCTAGATACTCATCGTTTATGTCGATGCTCATCATGTCCGCTATCTCTCTAGTTAAAGTTTTCTTATGGGCAGCATCTGCAACAGTTTGTTTATTAGGCACGCAAAATGAAATGCATAACGAACATATCATAGGACTACATTGAATACACACACAACAGGTAAACAATATGGCAACAATTATACAGAGCCCAGTAAGAACCTTCCAACCCCATGTAGAGATTAGTGTCCAAAACCACCCGGAAAACGTCCAAGACCCATTTTCTTGATGTATATCTGCTGCAATTTTATGCAACTTATTGATAGCTTTGTAAACAGAAGGAGTGTGATCAGGTATAAAGACAAAACAACTACTTCCGATAATTCTGCAAGCTCCACCTCTATCTACTAACATAACATCAAGGACCATCCTATTCTGTAATGCAACAACCCTAGTAATCTGTAGCTCTTCAGTAATGTTCCCCAGAGCTGCTGCAGTTTGATTTGTAACAGCCTCCACTACTCGCGTTAATCGTCGTATCTTTCTGCTGTTCAGAGCTGGTCCCACAAAGAAGAACAATCCTAAGTTGAAATCTATATACTGTTGCAGACTAGTGTCTGTCTGATCTACATCATCTACGGATAAAGCTCGCTTAAATCTATTCACAGTTACATTGTTCAACAATTTCAAATCCTTATGATAAGATGCTGGTGCTAGAAATACAGGTGGCAGTAGGAATGACACGTAACATACTCCAGACCATCTGGCGGGTAATCGATAATAACCCTTATTCCCACATACAAAATACGTGTTATGTGAAGCAAGGAAAGTACTGTTATTCAAACCGTCAATATTCAACACGACAATGCAATCACTAACACCTACAGGAATATGGCCTACACTTTGTACACATAGATCAGCTTGTGCTTGGGCCACAGAGATTACAAATCTCTCCTGTCCAACAGTGTCTCTGGTGTTCGTGAAGATATACAGAGTTGATGCATTGTCAGGTTTATATTCTTCCCACTCTCACATAGTTCCGTTGGCTTGTGGATAGCCGTCTTTATCTTGATGGCATTCTTTATTCAGTTTGAAAATCAATCGTCCTACAATAGGTTTTCTTGTAGCAAAAAGCAAAGTATACCATGCTCTACAAGAGCCATTATGTGAAAAGGGAAGTGGTATGAACGGTGTCCCCCCTTTCTTCTGGTGCGCTGGCATCATCCCACATATCCAACAGTCTGTGGCATTTGTAGCAACGTGGGTATGATGCAACATCTGTATAAAAGTGTTATTCAGATAAGACTGTCGATGCTTCAATTCTTGATAAGGGAGTGTATAAAAGAAATGCTCATCAGGAACTGGAGTAGAAACAACATTCTGGGCCCGATTCACAGAACTAGCTTAAGACAAAATCCTAAACTTACTACTTTTTGTATTCACAGAAGTTAGGATTTTGTCTTAAGACAGACTTAAGACAGACTTAAGTTAGGATTCTGTCTTAAGTCTGTCTTAAGTTTGTCTTAAGACAAACTTAAGACAAAATTCTAACTTCTGTGAATACCATAAGTAGTAAGTTTAGGATTTTGTCTTAAGTTAGTTCTGTGAATCGGGCCCACAGTTCACGGGCAGGAGCTTTCTCCTCAACAAACCACATGACTGTAGCGATGACTGCTATAACGAAAATGAACCCTACAGAACCAAAAACTTTCTTCTTGTCCATCTTGAACAAAGTCACAGTATCTTCCTGTATCTAAAGTGTTGTCAGAACTCTTACCCCTAGGTAGCCGTTGTTTTCTTCACCATCGGGCCAAGACGGGTGTCACTACTCTAATGCATGGCTGATCCGCCCCCTTGCCTCATCGGCTCTCCGTTTCACAAACCTAGGGACCGTTCTGACAACTTCTCATATAATTGCAGATTCTTTTCTTGGTCGCAGATCGTATCTCCTCGATGCAGGCGTTGTCTGGTCCGGGAAGAACTCCTCAGAATCGTCAGGTACCACAGCACGGCCTCTCTCTGTAGTCAGGATGTCTCGATGGTCAGTCAGTACAGCAGACTCCACCAGGTCAGGTTGCACCTTCCGGCAATGGATCGAGTGGATCCAGTTTTTGCGATTCGTCACTCGTACTGCTGTTCTCGTGGATAGAAAAACTTGCACAGGACCGCACCATCTCGGCTCCAGACTATTCGACCTCTCAAATGACTTCACGAGGACAAAGTCCCCAGGCCGGAGATTATGACCTTCTCCTGTCGACCGATCAGGGAGTGCCTCTCGAACCTGTTGATGAATAGAAACCAAGCTATCAGTTAATTGTGCCAAATAGTCATTCATTAAAACACAAGGTACATCATACACTGAACTCGGTTTGGGCACCCCCCATATGTTCATGGGGCGCCCAAAGACAATCTCATAAGGTGTCAAGCCTGTCCGAGAGTGTGGTACCGATCTGATAGACAACAATGCCAAAGGCAAAGCATCTGGCCAAGTCAGAGAAGTAGACGCCTGTATTTTTGCAATTTTTAATTTCAAAGTTCCGTTATACTTCTCCACCAGTCCTGCTGATTGCGGGTGGAATACTGCGTGGAACTTTTGCACAATGCCCAATCCCTTCAAGACATACTTAACAACGTCCGCCACAAAATGGGGCACGTTATCACTCCACAGTAGTCTACAAACACCGAATCGAGGAAAGAATTCCTTCAGAAGCACCTTAGCAGTAGTCATTGCAGTATTGTCCTTAGTAGGGTATGCTTCAATCCATTTACTGAATGCACAAACCACAACCAGGACGTACTTCAGATTATTACAGCATTCCAGCTGAATGTAATCCATTTGCAATACTTCAAAAGGCACAGTGGGTGTTGCAAATCCTCCTGCCGGAGTAGTTGTCCCTTTTCCTGGATTGTATTTAAGGCAAATCATGCACGTCTGTACCACTCTCTTAGCTACACTAGCAATCTCTGGATGCTCCCAGACTTGTGTAAGCAATTTCACAATCGCCGAAGCTCCAACATGTGCTAGCCCATGTGCCATCTGAACCATAGGTTGTACAAAGGCTGTGGGTAACTTCCACCTATCCATCTGCTTATTCCTCCAACAACCCTCATCATCCAATTCTCCCTCTTTGGACCATTGCTCTTGTTCCTTCTCAGTAGCAGTCTTTTGCATTTCTAGTACTTTCTCCCTTGCATCGTGCCACCGTTCAGCTTGTGACTTGATAACATACATAGAAGTGGAACCAGGCTGCATCGCAGTTTCTCGTGCCACTCGATCTACAAAGTCATTTCCTTGTCCCACTTTGTCTGTCACTTTCTTGTGCGCACTACATTTTACTATAGCTATTCTTTTAGGGAGTGTCAGTGCAGTCAAAAGCTGGTGTACTAATTCTCCATACATAATCTGAGTTCCGTGTGATGTCAAAAAGCCCCTTTCCTTCCAGAGCAGGCCAAAATTGTGCGCTACTCCGAAGGCATAGCGGCTATCGGTGTAAACATTCACACATAATCCTGTGCTAAGCTCGCAGGCTCGTATCAATGCTATCAGTTCTGCTGCCTGAGCTGATTTCTGTGGTATGCGTGCTGTCTCCACTACCGTATATAATGTGGTAATTGCATATGCTGCAGAAGTGGTTCCATCTGGTAATTTTAAACAGGACCCCTCCACCCACAGTTCTCCATCCACATCTGTAAAGGGTGTGTCCTGTAAATCAATGCGACCCTTTGTCTGTTCCTCAGTCACAAAGACACAGTCATGCGTCTCTTGTGCCTCAGGCTGGGTCGTTGGGAAGGGCAACAATGTAGCTGGGTTCAGTGTTGCACATCGTTTCAAAGTTATGTGAGGAGCCAGCAGTGTCAGCTCATACCCTGTGAGACGAGCACTAGTCAAATGCTGCGTCTTTGTCTGATTCAAAAGGGCATCAACAGCATGGGGGACCAACACCATCAGCTTATGAGATAAGACTATCCCTTCACTCTGGCCTATTGACACAGCTGTCACCGCAACTGAGCGAAAACATCCAGGCAATGCTCGGGCAACAGGATCAAGTACTGCCGAGAAGTATGCACAAGGGCGCTGCTTCTCGCTGTGCATCTGCACTAACACTGATAACGCGCATCCATCTCTCTCATTCACATACATCGTAAAAGGCTTTTTGTAATCAGGGGTGCCTAACACTGGTGCTGAACAAAGGGCTTGACGTAATTGGTGAAAAGCATTCTCACATTCATCTGTCCATGGAAGGGGAACTGGGGTATCCTTTGTCAAAAGGGCTAACAGTGGTTTAACTATCTGTGAAAATCCTAATATCCACTGTCTACAAAAGGAGGCGAGACCCAAAAAGGCTCGAACTTCTTTCTGCGTGGAGGGTACTGGTTTGTCTAAAATGGCTTGAATACGATCTGGCGTGAGTGCACGCCCCTCCTTAGACAAAAGGTGGCCTAAGTAGGTTACCTTTGGTCTACAATATTGCAGTTTTTTCTTCGACACTTTATGGTTGTGGGATGCCAACAATGTAAGTAAGGACAGAGTACATGTTTCACATTGCTCAGGACTGTCGGCGGCCAACAAGATGTCATCGACATATTGCATAAGTGCCACACCGTCAGGTAAAACAAAAGAATCTAGTTGTCGCTTCAATGCCTGACTATAGATGCTGGGACTTTCGGTATAGCCTTGGGGAACTCTACAGAATCTATACGATCTGTTATTCAAAGTGAATCCGAAAAGGTATCGGCTGTCAGGATGAATAGGGATCGAAAAGAAGGCATTCTTCAAATCTATGACAGAAAACGTTGTTGCAGTTGGTGGGACCAAATTGAGAAGTGTCGTGATATCGGAGACCACAGGGTATTGGGGTATCACAATCTTATTAACCTCTCTCAGATCGATAATGAATCGATAAATCCTGGTGTCAGTATCTTTTTTCAAAATCAGTAGAATGGGACTGTTGCACACATTGTAAGGGACTTCTTCCACCACCCCGGCTTTAATCAAATCATGTGCTATTTGTGTAAGCGCCTCCTCCCCCTCCTGTGAAATCCGATACTGATGCAGACGCGGCAGCACAGCTCCCTCCTTTACACTAATGTGCACTGGAGGAATAATCATTTGTCCTAAGCCGGTATCGGATGTAGCCCACAAAGATTCAGGCAAAGAGGCCAATGCGGCCTCTACAGTAATCAAGTATACCCTCTCCATTGATGGATAATTGTCATTCAAAATAACACGTACTCCCTCAGGGGAGCACCGTATCGTGGCCCGGAAATACTTGAGCATATCCAGGCCGACGATGTTGTCAGGAGTGTTTAGAGAAAGTAAGAATGGACATGGTGCAGCAAACTGATCAACATAAAGTGCAAGAGGTTGTGACAGTGGGCTAACAGAAGGAGTTCGATCGAACCCTATTGACGTAATCGATGAGCCAGACAGGGGAGCCCTCGGAACCAATTATTTGGACAAAGCGCTACGAGTAGCTCCTGTATCAACCAGGAACTTATCAGTAGAGCCCAAAACATGTGCTGTAACATAAGGACCCCTCTGATCTACTGGCATTTCAACTGGTTCCTTACCCCATCCTACGCAATCCTATGCATACTGAGAATCATGCTGTTTGGGAGGTGCATATTCAGACATTTGGTACTGATTTCGTTGATCAAAAACGTTGGACCCACCACGGGATCGCACATTGGAATCAAATCTAGCTCGGTCATTTGTGTTATATCGAGGACCTGAAAAATGTCCTCTACCCCTTACAGACCCTTGCCCACGCTCCTGGCGATGTGCACGTAACACCGGGCAATCGCATGCCCAATGGCCTTTCTGTTTACAGTACGCACATGGATCCCGGGCGACATCAGTACGGCCCTGCGGGAGATTAGAAAAATTCCTGCCACCTCGCTCATTTCCTCTACGAGGTGGCCCGTATACTTGCGCTAACATAACCTTCGTTTTCAAATCCTTAGTTTTCTTTTCCTCACTCCCTTTCGCTTCTAGTTCCTGACGCTCGTAATACTGAGCCATCGTCAGGAGGGATTCTGGTGTCGAGGTAATCCAAGAACTTTCACTCGCTTTTAGTCGAGCTGCTATACTTGTTAATAAATTTGAGACATATTTATCAACAAAAAGATGTCGGCCCGTGTCGTCTGTAAGCAACTGGCCGCTAAAATCATGGAACGTTTCTTCAAACCGCGTAAAGAAATCCGACACGGATTCATCTACTTTCTGTTTACAGGATGCTAACATGGTCCAATCAATCTTTTTAGGGGGGATAAGCGTTTTCAATTCAGTGACTATGGCAGCGGGAAGATCTAAAATCGATTGGGGCGGTTTCTGTGCTGGTTTTCTCTCCCTGTCCTCATCCTCAAGATCCCTCCACTGAGCTTTAAATACCTGAAGATCGTCAACCTTTCGGATCGATCTCCAGATATCCGGTGGCAGAATGAGCCCAAAAAACAAATCAATATCGGCCAAAGTCATAGTACAGGAATTTAAAGCCCCCTCAACTTCCTCATAAAAGGCTGCGGGATTCTTTCGGGGATCAGGTAATGCTACTTTCAATGCCATGACATCCACTCTATTCCAAGGAGTATATACCCAATTATAAATAAAATACCCTTGAGCATCAGGTGACCCCTTATCTGAACTGGTACCCGCTCCCTTTGGGGGAACGTACAAAGGCGCTGCCTCCCGCATCGGTTTAACATGCACAGTGTCGATCTTATCTGAATGAAAGATGGGTGACTGCTTCCCGGCGCCAGACAGGCCCAAAGACTCGTCGCCAGCCCAGCCTTCCGTTTCCGTGCCTCTTCCCGGAGTCGAAACATTTCATCCCGCAAGGCAAAGAGTCGTCGTACTGCATTGGGTACCTGGGAAGAAAGAAAAAGACCTTTACGTAATTCTTTAGCATCAGCTACCACATCCTTTGGTTAAACATCGGAGTATTTTCGAAAGGCGGTCACTACTTCATCGGAAAGGAAACTAACAAAATACAGTCTTTCTCTATCCTCCCATGTCTCAAGCTCTGTTAACACATCAATTAAAGACACAGTATCTTTGGTGACCCGATAAGCAAACTTACGAAGATCAGCCATACGAGCGGCCGATAACATAGACCGCGTATCCCTCTTCTGATTGGGCAGTCTAGAATCTGAGTCTCCTCTATTCGGGGCGGACGGACCAGCGTAGGGCGGTGGTGAACGATCTAATAACGAAAAATCATCATCTGATTTATTAAGGACAGGATAGAGTGGCTGGCGAACAGGATATTGGCTAGATATTTGCAACCGCCGTTCTTTCTCCTGCTTTTCTTCTAACTCCTTAGCTTCACGCTTTTTCAACTCTTGTGCTTTCTCACGCTTTCATGCTCTTTCTCAATCAATGCTTGCTCACGCTTCTCACGCTCTCGCACCTCTTTCACCCACATACGTATACATTCAAACATATCTTGTCGCACTCTCCGCTTACACATACACTGTTCCACATACTCAATTTTCCTCAAATCAAACGATCCATACATAGGCCATCGCAACTCAGGATCCTTCTTGGTGTATTTCCTCCACAACGTGCTGTACATTATAGGGGAAAGACCAAACTTTACATACATATCCCTATTCGGCGTCCCCTCCGGGGGGCCGGCTGTGATTCTTCAAGTACCAACCGGTCATTTCCAAAACAGCAGCACCACTTACGAAGTGCGCTAAAAACAGGCATGTCTCAAAATAATGCAGAATATGCAATATTACAATAAGGTGGCACTTAAAGCATTGCGCCTTTCAAATTCATAGGTCAGGAGAAATTTCCCCACATTGCCCACCTATATGGGTTGCAACTCATATATCACAATCATAGACACATTCACAAATGACTAGTCAATTTCAAATTCAAACAAATTAGTCAGGGCAAGCGTATCCTAAAACTGCCTTGCCAATCAAGACTATCAAAGGCTGGGGGCAAGTATCGCACAACGATTCTTACCAATCAAGAGCGTCCAGATTCCAACTGCCAAGTTCTGAATTCGCCCAAACGGCCACAACACGGCAAACCGACAGAAGAGGTCTGAGTCGAGGACCGGCGCCACCCAGACGGTCAGATCGGAAGGGAAGGAAGAATTCCTCGGGATGCCAGGACTAAAGGCGCCGCTGGCAGTGATCACGTCCCCCGCAAGGTTCCAATCCTTCGTCACGACCAGTCCTTTGAGCATCCGAGTCGTCGATGAGCTCCACGTGACGGGCGCCAATTGTTGAATTCAGGCCTCAGCCAGGCCCACAAATGCGAAAGGTTCGCTCTTCTGTACGCAAGAAGTCCTCAGACTATATAAGAAATTGGCACGGAAACTGGAAATACAAAGACAAAGTTTAATAAACCTTTAAAGGTGGTACTACAGCCCACACAACACTCTTCAGTATTGTACAAGGTAGCACAAAGAATTTGGACACGCGGTCCCCTTTTATACACAAAAGAAGGGGCTCATAAGTGGGCAGTTACAGCTCAAAAAGTATGATTTACAACCATATATGGACGTTTCTTGAACATGATCAATACATGGGTGGAGTTAACGGTTCGTGAAGCCCCCTGGATGCACATTCCAATCCCCTCTAAGCAGAAACAGATGTTACACGTACTGGGCATGCGCTAGATTGGCTGGAACAATTTATAACCTGTTGCTGAGCAAACTCCAGGGGTGACAGGCAGTGAAGTAGGACTTGCCTCGTGGCGAGCACATGGTACGATGTGGCCTACAAAATGGAGGCCAGAAAACAAAATGGAGTCTTGCCGCAAATGTAAGGAAAAGCGGGAAACTACACTGAAGACACATAAATATGTCTTCAGCGAATTCTTAACATTATCGCTGTTTTATTTACGACAGAGTGAGCTAAAGAATGGTGATGGATTAAACCCAGATCATTTGACTGGGGTTGAGTGTTTGATTTGTTCAAACGATCCCTCCATAATCCCCTTTTGTATCGCTTTGTTCGCCCTAAGTTTTCAGTGTATGCTCAGACGTGAGTCCCTTGCTCACTTTGGCACTGGTTTCAAGATAGCCTGGCTGATGAGGATTATGAATCTAAAACCTGTCCCAGGATGCTTGTTTCCAGTCCAGGGAAGACATGGCTTGGCAGTTCAGGCTGGACTGTTCCCATGAGGCACAGGGTCAGACTGATTTGCATACAGCCATGTCTGAACTGGGGTGGCAATGTGAGCTAAAGAATGGTGATGGATTAAACCCAGATCAGTTGACTGGGGGTGAGTGTTTGATTTGCTCAAAAGCTCCGTCCATCATCCCCTTTTGTATCGCTTTGTTCACCCTAAATTGGCAGGGTATGCTCAGACGTGAGTGCCTTACTCACTTTGCCACTGAATTCAAGATAGTCTGGCTGATGAGGATTATGAATCCGAAACCGGTCCCAGGATGCTTGTTTCCGGTCCAGGGAAGACATGGCTTGGCAGTTCAGACTGGACTGTTCCCATGAGGCACAGGGTCAGACTGATTTGCATATGGCCATGTCTGAACTGGGGTGGCAATGTGAGCTAAAGAATGGTGATGGATTAAACCCAGATCAGTTGACTGGGGGCAAGTGTTTGATTTGCTCAAAAGCTCCGTCCATCATCCCCTTTTGTATCGCTTTGTTCACCCTAAATTGTCAGGGTATGCTCAGACGTGAGTGCCTTGCTCACTTTGCCACTGAATTCAAGATAGTCTGGCTGATGAGGATTATGAATCCGAAACCGGTCCCAGGATGCTTGTTTACGGTCCAGGGAAGACATGGCTTGGCAGTTCAGACTGGACTGTTCCCATGAGGCACAGGGTCAGACTGATTTGCATATGGCCATGTCTGAATTGGGGTGGCAGAGGGAGCTAAAGAATGGTGATGGATTAAACCCGGATCAGTTGACTGGGGGTGGGTGTTTGATTTGCTCAAACGCTCCCTCCATCATCCCCTTTTGTATCGCTTTGTTCGCCCTAAGTCGGCAGGGTATGCTCAGACGTCAGTCCCTTGCTCACTTTGCCACTGGATTCAAGATAGCCTGACTGATGAGGATTATGAATCTGAAACCGGTCTCAGGATGCTTGTTTCCGGTCCAGGAAAGACATGGCTTGGCAGTTCGGGCTGGACTGTTACCGTGAGGCAAAGGGTCAGACTGAGTTGCATATGGCCATGTCTGAACTAGGTTGGCAGAGTGAGCTAAAGAATGGTGATGGATTAAACCCGGATCAGTTGACTGGGGGTGAGTGTTTGATTTTCTCAAACGCTCCCTCCATCATCTCCTTTTGTATCACTTTGTTCCCCCTAAGTTGGCAGGGTATGCTCAGACGGGAGTCCCTTGCACACTTTGCCACTGGATTCAAGATAGCCTGGCTGATGAGGATTATGAGCCGAAACCGGTCCCAGGATGCTTGTTTCTGGTCCAGGGAAGACGTGGCTTGGCAGTTCCGGCCGGACTGTTCCCATGAGGCACAGGGTGAGAATGATTTGCATATGGCCATGTCTGAACTGGGATGGCAGAGTGAGCTAAAGAATGGTGATGGATTAAACCTAGATCATTTGACTGGGGGTGAGTGTTTGATTTGCTCAAACAATCCCTCCATAATCCCCTAATATATCGCTTTGTTCGCCCTAAGTTGACAGTGTATGCTCAGACGTGAGTCCCTTGCTCACTTTGCCACTGGTTTCAAGATAGCCTGGCTGATGAGGATTATGAATCTAAAAATCGGTCACAGGATGCTTGTTTCCAGTCCAGGGAAGACATGGTTTGGCAGTTCAGGCTGGACTGTTCCCATGAGGCACAGGGTGAGACTGATTTGCATATGGCCATGTCTGAACTGGGGTGGCAATGTGAGCTAAAGAATGGTGAAGGATTTAACCCGGATCAGTTGACTGGGGGTGAGTGTTTGATTTGCTCAAACGCCCCCTCCATCAGCCCCTTTTGTACTGCTTTGTTCCCCCTAAGTTGGGAGGGTATGCTCAGACGGGAGTCCCTTGCACACTTTGCAACTGGATTCAAGATAGCCTGGCTGATGAGGATTATGAGTCAGAAACCGGTCCCAGGATGCTTGTTTCTGGTCCAGTGAAGCCGTGGCTTGGCAGTTCCGGCTGGACTGTTCCCATGAGGCACAGGGTGAGAATGATTTGCATATGGCCATGCCTGAATTGGGGTGGCAGAGTGAACTAAAGAATGGTGATGAATTAAACCCAGATCAGTTGACTGGGGTGAGTATTTGATTTGCTCAAACGCTCCGTCCATCATCCCCTTTTGTATCGCTTTGATCGCCCTAAGTTGGCAGGGTATGCTCAGACGTGAGTCCCTTGCTCACTTTGCCACTGGATTCAAAATAGCCTGGCTGATGAGGATTATGAATCCGAAACTGGTCCCAGGATGCTTGTTTCTGGTCCAGAGAAGACATGGCTTGGCAGTTCGGGCTGGACTGTTCCCATGAGGCACAGGGTCAGACTGAGTTGCATATGGCCATGTCTGAATTGGGGTGGCAGAGTGAGCTAAAGAATGGTGATGGATTAAACCCAGATCATTTGACTGGGGGTGAGTGTTTGATTTGCTCAAACGCTCTGTCCATCATCCCCTATTGTATCGCTTTGTTCGGCCTAAGTTGGCAGGGTATGCTCAGACGTGAGTCCCTTTATAGGAAGGTGGACATCTGACTATGGTTACCCCCAAACTTTTTGCCTGGTGTTTAGCTGGTTTTTGACATAGTTGGCCTGGGATCCTGCTATTCAGGACCCCAGGCTGATTGCTCTCTCCTTAAAATGGACTCCATGTACCTTCGGTGCATACACAATTGGAACTGGTTCACCTTATTGGACCCTATAACAGTGTACCCTAGGTACCCAGGGCATAGATGTTTCCAAGGCCTACCAGGGGCTGCAGCATGTATTGTGCCACCCCTGGCCTGGCCTCCATATTTGACACAACTGGCTGATCACTCAGCTGGGGTAAGTTGGTGTAATCACCTCTTACTTAGATATAGTATCCCTATATCTAACCTTAAACTGGACACATATGTTCCTATCAGCCACTCCTATAGAAGGCCTCTTCAATCCTGGAGGCAGAGTGCTTGGAAATATGTGAGATGGTGCTCTAGCATGAGCTGAGCCGTCTGCAGCTGTCGGGAACCACTCCCTTAGCTGTTCCGGGATATTGCCATACCATATACTCTTAAGTGCAGTATAATCCTCGCGGTTATATGCTATCTTTGGTTTGGCTTTATCAAAACATGTCGAGTAAGGTGTCATATGATTTCGAATACTATCCCCTCGGCAGTTCTGTCGACGGGGATAGCATTCCACCCTTCTAGAGGAACACGACATGTGCGTAACCTTAACCCCGGTTAAAGTTAACCCGAGCCTCAGCATCACAAAATGGATGCTGCCACCACAGACACAAGTCTGACCTCCTGCTGCTGGGAGTCCTTCCAGCGAGGAAGGCTTGGACAAAGGGTTTCTTGCCTTGGGAGGTGCGAGACAGGATTTTGTGTATTGGGTAGGACAGGGCTGAATAGATTGAGCCAGTCCAAACCGGTCCTGGGACTTTCCAGACCCAGGGCTGGCGAGGATCTGGACAAAGAAAAGGGCGTGTAACCGCCCCCCTTCCTGGTCCCACCCAGAGGAGGGACCTAACAGGTGATCCACCCCTCAGATTGGGAATAAGAGTGGGAGCAGTGCCATAGCACCTCAGATCATCCTGAAATCAACTAAACGAAGAAGACGACTGGACTTCGACATTCTGCTGCACAGAAGACTGAAGAGAATCTCCCTTGTGGCGTAGGAGTGGCCACCCTGTGAATACAGCTACCAACCAGCGAATCGACATCTGCTTTGCCGCCACTTCCAGCCGGAGCCCGAGCCCAGAGCCTGACAAGACCCAGACTCCTAGACTTCTCACAGCCCGATCCACAGTCCCTGCAAAGAAGGGACCCGTCGAGGCACTGAGAGACGTGGGACCGGACATCTTGGAAGACACCCAAAGAGCTGACTGTGCAGCATCAGAGGCACCCTCGACGTTGTGCTTTGAGGACTGAGAACCCCCACCACCGAGCAGCCCTTGCACCGAAGATCAGCCCCCCAGCATCTCCACGATCTGCGTGGGGTCCTTTTGCATTGTGCCACTCGATGCGCCATCCAGCTCACTAGCCACGAGGTCAGCGGCCATCTTGGCAATGAAACCGAAGAACTACACTGCAGGTCTGATTGCTCGAGACTTGCCCTAGCTCCTGTAAAAAGGAGCACACGCTCTGACCTTGCTGGTCTGAGTAACAAGCCTTTTTTGACTCCTGCGTGGCTTGCATTAGCCAAGGCCTGTTTGCTTCAATCAAGTTGCCAACACTGCCATCAGTGAGAAGCCAGCGTGGGACAGCTTGTGACCGACTCCTGAACATCCTCGACCCCCGGTGTCTTCGTGGCTGCAGAGAGAAGCTACACCTCAACGCCTGTTTGCACCCGACATCGCCTGGTTCCAATCTGGTTCCACGTTAGTCACTGGCTAGTGACTTTGAACATTGTCCCCTCTGCTTTCAGGTCTTCACATTTTCAGATCCACCCTTGGATCCACCGGAACTCTTCACATCGAGCCGCCTGCAGCATCTTCAGCCCCAAGCACCATCGACCAGCGTGACGAAACCTGACACTACTTCGACCCTATACACCCGCTTCCTGTGGGTGAGGTAAATCAGCAACGCCGGTGTTCCTACACTGGTACACACCTCTAGGGCCTGTGTCTCAAGTTTCAGCTTTCTAGGTCAGTCGGAAGGTTCCGAACTAACTAATTTTCTAACTTTTACTCACCATAGACTTTGTATTGGTGAGTGCGTGAACTTTAAACACTGCACTCGAGTCCCCCGGGCCTTTCCCGGCTTAGTCACTGCTAGTCCCGATCAGCTCCAGCGATTCCCAAGGCCCTAGGCCTGTTTCCCTATCGATTGGTATCTCTTATACTACTTTCTTAGTATATGGTTTAGCTGGCCCCTAGGGCTCATCCATATTGTGCAACTTTTGTGTTTTTTAAACTGTTTTTTGTTTAACGCTTGTGCTTCTGTGCTCATAAAGAGTTCAGGGGATACTTGTAGTTAATAAATATATATATATTTTCAATATATATCTGTGTGGTGTCCTTTCATGTAGTATTCAAGGGGGTTGTGTATGGTAATACAGCTGGCTTCACATGCCTTTCAGAGTTTAGCCTAAGACTGCTTTGTCCACGTTACCATTTGGATAACTGGTCTATAAGGTTGACTTACAACCGATCATCATAAGGGTTGCTTGGCATGGTACAAAGTGATCACAAGAACTAGTGAGCATTATATACCAGGCCAACTTCTCACACCCTTGCTCACTTTACCACTGGATTCAAGATAGTCTGGCTGATGAGGAATATGAATCCGAAACCGGTCTCAGGATGCTTGTTTCCGGTCCAGGGAAGACTTGGCTTGGCAGTTTGGGCTGGACTGTTCCCATGAGGCACAGGGTCAGACTGATTTGCATATGGCCATGTCAGAGCTGGGGTGGCCGAATGAGCTAAAGAATGGTGATGGATTAAACCCAGATCAGTTGACTGGGGGTGAGTGTTTGATTTCTTCAAACGCTCCGTCCATCATCCCCTTTTGTATTGCTTTGTTCGCCATAATTTGGCAGGGTTTGCTCAGACGTGAGTCTCTTACTCACTTTGCCACTGGATTTAAGATAGCCTAGCCGATGAGGATTATGAATCCGAAACCGGTCCCAGGACGCTTGTTTCAGGTCCAGGGAAGACATGGCTTGGTAGTTGGGGCTGGACTGTTTCCATGAGGCACAGGGTCAGACTGATTTGCATATGGCCATGTCTGAACTGGAGTGGCAGAGGGAGCTAAAGAATGGTAATGGATTAAACCCAGATCAGTTGACTGTCAGTTGACAGGGGGTGAGTGTTTGATTTGCTGAAACGTTCCGTTCATCATCCCCTTTTATATCGCCTTGTTCGCCCTAAGTTGGCAGGGTATGCTAAGACGAGAGTCCCTTGCTCACTTTGCCACTGGATTCAAGATAGCCTGGCTGATGAGGATTATGAATCCGAAATCAGACCCAGGATGCTTGTTTCCGGTCCAGGGAAGACATGGCTTGCCAGTTCGGGCTGAACTGTTCCCATGAGGCACAGGGTCAGACTGATTTGCATACGGCCATGTCTGAACAGGCGTGGCAGAGTGAGCTAAAGAATGGTGAGGGTTTATACCCCGATCAGTTGACTGGGGTGAGTGTATGATTTGCTCAATGCCCCATCCATCATCCCCTTTTGTATCGTTTTGTTCGCCCTAAGTTGGCAGGGTATGCTCAGACATGAGTCCCTTGCTCACTTTGCCTCTGAATTCAAAGATAGCCTGGTTGATGAGGATTATGAATCCAAAATCGGTCCCAGGATGCTTGTTTTTGGTCCAGGGAAGACATGGCTTGGCAGTTGGGCTGGACTGTTCCCATGAGGCACAGGGTCAGCCCGATTTGCAGATGGCCATGTCTGAACTGGGGTGGCGGAGTGAGGTAAAGAATGGGGATGGATTAAACCCAGATCAGTTAACTGGGGGTGAGTGTTTGATTTGCTCAAATGCTCTGTCCATCATCTCCTTTTGTATCGTTTTGTTCACCCTAAGTTGGCAGGGTATGCTCAGACATGAGTCCCTTGCTCACTTTGCCTCTGAATTCAAAGATAGCCTGGTTGATGAGGATTATGAATCCAAAATCGGTCCCAGGATGCTTGTTTTTGGTCCAGGGAAGACATGGCTTGGCAGTTGGGCTGGACTGTTCCCATGAGGCACAGGGTCAGCCCGATTTGCAGATGGCCATGTCTGAACTGGGGTGGCGGAGTGAGGTAAAGAATGGGGATGGATTAAACCCAGATCAGTTAACTGGGGGTGAGTGTTTGATTTGCTCAAATGCTCTGTCCATCATCTCCTTTTGTATCGCTAAGTTAATAGATGGAGCTAAGCAAGTGGCAGCAGAACTCCATCTCTTCATTCGCCAACATAGTTTGCTACCATAGGAACCCCCTGCCTTCACTGGAGCTGCTATCTCTACAAAACATTACAGTGCAAAAGGGAGAGCTATCTGCTCTACCTGAAGTTTTTACAGTGGAAGTGCTCTCTAACAGATTTCACTTTGCAAATGGATATTTCAAAGCTGGATTAACCATTAAGCAAAATGAACATGTGTTTAGGGGATTCAGGGAAGAGGAGCACAACAGAAATTTTCCATTGCCTAATTTACCATGGATCATATGGTGTATATCTGAAAATGGTGCAGTTGAAATAAAGTGGAAGTATACAAAAAGAAATATAATTTTCCATCTTACTATAAGTTTTGTTACATTTCAAAAAAAGTTTTAAAAAATTACATTTTTTTGTATATATTTTGAATTAGATATATATGGAAGCACCAACATAATTTAAGTGCTTAGAGCCTTTAAAGGTCTTAATCTGGCCCTGGAATATGCGCTAACAATGGATATAAGTAAACATTTAGGGCCCGGTAGCAAGCTGTGAGAAGGGGAGCACAACAGAAATTTTCCCTTGCTGAATTTACCATGGACCATATGGTGCATATCTGTAAATGATGCAGTTGAACCTATAAATAAAGTGGAAGTATAGAAAAATAAACATTCTTTTCCATCTTACTGTAAGTTTTGTTACATTTCAAAAAATAAAATTATTATTGTTTATATTTTCAATTAGTTCTGTATGGAGGCACCAAAATAATTTACGTGCTCAGGGCCTCTAAAGATCTTAATCCGGCCCTGGAATACTCACTAACAAGCTGTGAGAAGTTCTAGGCAAAAGATTATGTTTGCATAGAATTCCTGCACATGTAAATTAGATCCCTGAAAGTGGAAAACATTGCGTGGACCTGGATTTGCTAAGAAGAATGCTGCTTGGTATTGCCAATTCACGGGTGTTTAATGTAGCCATTTACCACTGGGTCTGATGAGGTAGAAATATCAGCAAGAACTGCAAGGATTCCTGTGCGGGAGGTAAGGGAAGTTGGGAGATGTTAGTATGTATCTGGCCCTCCATTCTTTGGAAAAATGTCATACGGGAGCTGTGGAATAGGCCCAGGCTGCAACACACACAGTTCCCAAAATGGTTTAATCAGACATATCTTTCAGCCGGAATAAATTGGCTCTGCTCACAGGACAGTGATGCACATCCTAGCAAGGATATTATTACTACTGTGTATGGAAACGTAAAAAGTGTGCTCCATACAATCTGAGCATATTCAAATGAATCACGTCTGAGCTTAAAAGATAAATGAGTAGATTTACTCATTTTTCATGCAACACAGTGCAGCAACCTAATTTGCTGTGCTGCATTGTGAAAGTGGGAAAGTACAGGGCATTTTAAAGATGACTGTCAGCCCAGTGGTCATCACTGTGGTTTGAGAGGAACTGACATCACAAAAGTTTCGTTCAAGGTCCAAAATGTTTGGTGGGTGGCTGCCATCTTATTCTCCGAACTATTGATCAGTCTGGACGTTCAATATGCGTGGACTATGCAATACCCGTAACGCGAATATTGTTCCTATGTTCTTAAGGAGTATCTCCATTTTGTGTGGGTGTTTTGTAAGGGACACTGTGCCATCCTCAAAGCTCAATACAAATTCATTCAATCCATCCAGGAAGGCCATGTGTGTTTCGATCATACCCCCCATGCAATCTAGGTGTGATGTTAAGGCATTGAACCAGGCATCAATGGAGCAAACAGTTCAGCCACAATGGCTCCAATGCCAGTTACATTGTCTTCGGCTGTGCCCCCTGCTCCCCTTCCTCTGTATCTGATGTAGCTTCAAGCCTGGTAGACTGCCAGGCTCTCTCAAACTGGAGTTTTTATTGTTCGAGGTCTCCCTTACCCATGGTGACGCTCTTATGTGAGCTTGTGTAGCAAGCAAGCACTGACAAGCAATGCGTGTCCATTTCCTATATACTAATGGGTATTGACTGGTAGTGGTGAGGGGCAAATTCCATGGGATGCAGTGCAAAAAAGAAGGCAGGTAAAGCTGGTAAGGGAGTCACAAGTAGATGGTCCCTGCATTAATCTAAAGCTCCAGCTATGCGATCTGCACCACTACCCAGGGCCCACCAGGGGTGTCAGCAAAGGAAACACTAATGCATGGCCAGGGAGGTACACCCCAGGGCTTAGGTCGACCGCTGCAGCTGTAGTGCAGAATAGGAATCCTCAAAGCATCAGCGCTTTCCAACCCTAGCGCACTGCCAGCAGCAGTCACGACGGAGACGGAGATGTCTGGAACGCTGCAGCACAAATCGGCAGTGCAAACCCCATCCTAAGAGACGTTGACCCTCCCCACTCTGGGCCATGATGATCCATTGCACAACTCATCAAGCAGAAGGCAGGCCCCGATCTCCATGAACGATGTGCGCTTGTCCAGGCTAGCCAATTGTCTCCCTCACCGAAGAGCGAGCAGGAAGGGCCCAACAAGGTCGGTATACATGTCCACAGGCTCGCCCACAGCCCCTGTTACTGCGAGGTGTCTGCGAAGAGCTCAGCCATGCCTACATCACCATTGGTTTGTCACCTCTGCCACCCGGATCATGAAACAAGGCAAGGTGTCGAGCGTCACATGGAGTACAGAGGTGGCATAGTATGATATGTTGCCTGTAGATACGCCATTATGGGCCAACCGATGCCTGAGCTTCAGTGCCGTGCATCCATCTTGGATGCCGGTTTGGCCACACCCCTGGCAAAGCCAATATATGTTGGGGACAAAACCTAATGAAATTGAAAATTATTGTCTTTTTAAGTCACCCTGGTGTTCTTAAACTGTCTTCAGGTTGTGCTAATTGAAAGCCTTTTGTTTGCACCTATAAGAATCATATTTTACTGTGCATTACAACGAAAAGGGGTTTGAAATCTGTTCTAAGCACACCACTCTACAATGATGCACAACTATGATTCTTTTAAAATTATTTATGATTATTTTTTTACTACACATATTTATTGCAATGATGCTGCTGCCCCATTTTGGCACATGTGTTCTTTATTTATTGGCCTATTCACATTATATGGAAAAAATAACCATGAGCTAATTTGCTAAGATCTAGTGGCTTTGCTTATGTTGGTCATGCTTATTTGTGCTTAATTGGTGAGAGGAGTTTGACTAACTCCTTGGCTGATAGAGGTTTCCCCCCCCCCCGGTGCTGGACTCACAGAGTTCCCATTGTTCATGACGAGCTCAGCTCGTCATAAGCACAGCTCAACCTTGCCTCATGGCGAGCTAAGCTCGTCATGAGCAGCGAAGGGGTTAAGGGCTAGGGCGGTCGATCTCGAATCTGGGGAACTGGGTTCATTTTTCAGCAATGACACTGAACATCATGTGATTCTGGGCAAATCAGTTAATAACCCCGTGCCTAACAAAAAAAAAAAATGAATGTGTCCTAAGGTAAAGCAACTGATTCGGCTCTAGTTCAGCACTGTATTAAACTCTGTAAAAGAAAAGAAAAATTAATCCTTTCCCGTCATGAGTAGAAAGGACTCTGTTGAGGACTCTGTTGTCCTGACTGGCTCAGAAGCGGTCGCTCCCCACGCTCCCTGGCACTGGTATCGTAGCGCTTCACTGCTCTTGGCTGCCAATAAGTTATTGTGCTCTGCGGATATCGTAGCGCTTCACTGCTCTTGGCTGCCATTAAGTTGCTCTGCTCCCTCTGATAGTGGTCTCAATCCTTAAAATCTAATAGCGCCTGAGTAGTAGCGTAGCCCACTTTGCATATTTGGATTGGTGATTGACTATCACGTAGCGCTTACCGCAAAGCTCGCATTGTTTACATTACCAGAGCCCTGCTTGTGTTGTTTCACTTTTGCTTGTTGCTGCCACCATTTTGTTGTTCTGCCTCCCAGCCCCTCTCTCCACCCCGCTCCCGCCTCCCAGCTGACCCTCCCTCGCCCCGCCCCGTCCACTATCCACATATGTTAGATGCTTTTGCGCACAGCGTTCACGCGCAGCGATCGCGCCCCATGCACGCCTAAGGTGCGCCAAAGGTAAGCCCGTCTACTCCCATCCGCGCGTGGACTGCGCCCAGCGCCAGACCCCCTGTTGCCCGCAATACCCATTCCACCCGCATAACATACGACGCCGCAACCCTCTCTGCCCTTAACCCCGGCCAACTCCCAAACTGCTACCAAGCCGCCCCAGGACACACCCATGGACCCTTAACCTGCCACTCTTGCAAGTTCAACTGCATCAGGACCCAGACCAAATCCACAAACTCCACACAGAGATGCGACACTAACCAACTAAAGTGCATCCTGCTCAACACCCGCTCAGTCCACAGACATTCCATCGAACTCTGGAACCTACTCGACACTACATCGCCGGACGTCGCCTTCCTTACAGAAACATGGATGAACGCCTCATCAGCCCCCGACATCGCCATAGCCATCCCGGACACCTACAAGATCATCCGAAAGGACCGCATCAACCAAACAGGAGGAGGCATCGCCATCGTCCATAAGAACACCATCCGCATCACGACCAGCTCCGATGATAACCTCACTACCGCCGAACACCTTCACTTCCAGATTCACACCGACCCCAAAACCACACTCAAAGGCACCCTTATCTACAGACCCCCAGGACCCCGCTCACAAATCAGTGAAGACATCGCTGACTTCATCAGCCCACATGCCATCCCATCCGAGAACTACATGCTACTGGGAGACCTCAACTTCCACCTGGACAAGAAAAACGACAACAACACCACCACCCTTCTGGACAACATGGCCAATCTCGGACTCAAACAACTTGTTGACACCCCCACCCACTCCACTGGACACACGCTCAACCCTATCTTCACCTCCAGCAAGCACATCTCCTTCGATCACACCACAGCTCTCCATTGGACAGACCACAGCTGCGTTCACTTCCACTACAAAAAATCCACGTCCCATAACCCCCCACAACCTATTCCCCGAAGAAACTGGAACAAAATCACCACCGACCAGCTCTTCTTGTCGCTTCAACAAAACACTCTTGCCAATTCATCGGACCCAAACCAAGCAGCCACCAACCTCACACAATGGATCACCCACAGCGCAGACGAACTAGCACCCTTGAAAAACCATCTAATCAAGCAAGGGAACAAAAAAGCCCCCTGGTTCAACAATGACCTTAAGAAATCCAAGAAGTTCTGCGGACACTCGAGAAAACCTGGAGAAAAAACCCTACCACTGACAACCTGGCCTCCTTCAAGAACGTCACCCGCAAACCCCACCAACTCATCCGATCCACCAAGAAATCAGCATTTAAAGATCGACTTGACAACAATGCCCAAAACAGCAAGGAACTATTCAACATCATCAAAGAATTCACTAACCCCTCCGCAGGCACTAACCACATCACCCCCTCCCAAGACCTCTGCGACTCTCTATCATCATTCTTCCACAACAAAATTGCTGAAATACACAACAGCTTTCAAAACCAGTCCGAAGACCAGCCCACTCCACCCACCCCCGAACCAAAACCCCCCTCTAACAACCTTCGCGCCTGGAACCCAATTACCACTGAAGACACCATCCGCCTGATGAATTCCATCCACTCAGGATCGCCAACCGACCCTTGTCCCCACCACATCTTCAACAAAGCAGACTCCATCATCGCACCCCATCTCCGAGACGCCATCAACTGTTCCCTCAACTCCGCCACCTTCCCAAAAAACTGGAAACATGCCGAACTCAGCGCCCTTCTGAAGAAACCCACGGCTGACCCAACCGAACTTAAGAACTACCGCCCCATCTCGCTCCTCTCATTCCCCGCCATAGTCATCGAGAAAGCCGTCAACAGTCAGCTCACCGCCTTCCTCGAATCCAACAAATCCCTCGACTCCTCTCAATCAGGCTTCCGAGCCAAACACAGCACCGAAACCGCCCTCATCGCAGCAACAGATGACATCCGAACACTACTGGACAACGGAGAAACAGTTGCTCTCATCTTACTTGACCTCTCCGCAGCCTTCGACACACTCTGTCATAGCACCCTCGTACAATGCCTCAGCAACATTGGAGTACAAGGAAAGGCATTGGACTGGATCATATCGTTCCTCACCGGAAGAACCCAGAGTGTCCGCCTCCCCCCTTTCAAATCAGAGGCCACCGAAGTCATCTGCGGAGTACCACAAGGATCATCACTCAGCCCCACCCTCTTCAACGTATACATGAGTCCCCTCGCATCCATCGCGCGCTAACACAACCTCAACATCATCTCCTACGCAGACGACACCCAGCTGATCCTCTCCCTCACAAAAGACACAAACACCGCCAAAACCAACCTACACGAAGGAATGAAAGAGGTAGCCGAGTGGATGAAGAACAGCCGTTTAAAACTAAACTCGGACAAAACAGAAGTTCTCATCTTAGGAACATCCCCCTCTTCCTGGGACAACTCATGGTGGCCACCGGCCCTCGGAACCGCACTCATACCTACGGACCACGCACGTAACCTGGGCTTCATCCTGGACTCCTCCCTCTCGATGACCAGACAAGTCAACGCCGTCTCATCATCTTGCTTCAACATCCTACGAATGCTCCAAAAAATCTTCCGTTGGATCCCCACCGAAACAAGAAAGACAGTCACCCACGCACTGGTCACAAGCGGATTGGATTACGGCAACACCCTTTACGCCGGAACCACAGCCAAACTACAGGAAAAACTCCAACGCATCCAAAACGGCTCAGCCAGGCTCATTTTGGACATCCCTCGGCAAGCTCACATTTCCGACCACCTGAAAGACCTCCATTGGCTCCCTGTCAACAAGAGAATAACGTTCCCTCTCCTCACCCACGCACACAAAGCCCTCTACGACCTAGGACCCGAATGCCTCAACACGCGCCTATCCTTCTACACCCCCTCCCGCCAACTACGATCGTCAAATCAAGCCCTCGCCGCAATCCCGCGCATCCACAGATCCACCATGGGGGGAAGATCCTTCTCCTACTTAGCGGCTAAAACCTGGAATTCTCTCCCCACCCACCTCCGCCTCACTCAGAACCAGCTCTCTTTCAGAAAGCAACTAAAAACCTGGATATTCGATAAGTAAATTCACCTCCCTCCCTCAAGCGCCTTGAGACCCTCTGGGTGAGTAGTGCGCTATACAAATTTTTTGAACTCGAACTTGAACTTGAACATAACCTACTGTTTTCATATG